>NC_064640.1:65728564-66031013 GCF_023864345.2 Schistocerca serialis cubense
AGGAATCATACACCCTGTTGTGAAACAAGTTAAAACAACATAATAGTCCCATAAAATGCTGAAGAATGCCCAGAAAAGTATGGTTAGCTTATTTATTCAGAATTTTAGAGGATTTAATAACAACCTAGTAGAGATTCTTGTCTGTTTCAAGAATTTAGAGATCTCTGAAAAGACAGATGCCCAGTGCCTATGTGAGTGCCAGATAACCATAGGAATATAGAAGTTAAATATAAAAGATTACGCTCTAGAACCTTACAAATAATGAACTAATATGGGAAAAGGAGTAGTTGGTATATATATTAAGACAGAACACAAACTCAGAGACATTAGAACAAATAGATTTTCTAGTGATCAGCACATAGAAGTGTACACATGTAAATTAAAATGGAATAATAGTTAACTTATAATTGTAACTGTATGTAGTTTCCAACTGGGTAATTTTGAGCCATTTGACTCCTTACTAAACTGTCTGCCAGACAGCAGCAAGCTCTCTCTGATCATGATGCACAGTTACTTAGGATACAGTGCCTTCCAGTACAGATACTTCTTGGTAGAAATAAGAATAATTAATGATTCTAAGACAAGCATTTTTAAGAGTAGTTTACAGGAGATGACTTGGATGAAATGTATGGTGAACCAAATGCTGACATAAAATTTAACCTATTCCATGATAAATTCATTTCAGTATTTGAAAACGGCTTTCTGCCTCAGCTAGTCAGAAATGGCATTATACAGCCATTTAAAAAAACCATGGCTCACTAGAGGAATTAAAGGATATTGTGAAATAAAAAGGATAATGTATCTGTTGACAACAACAAAGCTCCTGTAGTAGTTGAACACTGCAGGAACAACTCAAAATTACTGAGAAAAGTTGTTAAAAATCAGGGAATATACACATTATGTTATAAACCACTAATTCCAACAACAGATTTAAAGCTATTTGGAGTGTAGTGAAAAGAAAGACAGGGTAACAATCCACAGAACAGGATAACATCAGTTGCAGTTAGCAGATATGTTTAATAAACATTTCTTAAATGTAGTCAAAAATGTAGGGACAAGTAGTTCAAGAGAACAATCAGAACAGTACGTTGAAAAAGCAACTTTCATAAAATTCCATTATATGTATGTCTCATCCACTTCTGCTTCTGAAATTTAGAAAATTATATATTCTCTTAAAAATAAAAGCTGATCTGGATCTGACAGTGTTTTCAACAAAGTACTAAATACTTGTTTCCATATAATAAGCACTATCTTTTCTGAAATACGTAATGCATCACTAACTGGGCATTTTTCCAGAGAGACTGAAGAAGAGTCATCAATAACTTCTGAGCCATTTCATTGCTGACATCATTTTCCAAAATATTTGAGGCGGTTGTGTATTCTAGAATAGTATTCTACCTGAGCAACAGTATCATCCTCAGTAAATCGTGGTTTGTATTTCAGAAAAGCTGGTCAACAGTGAGTGCCATTTATACATTCACTCACTATATTTTAAAAGCATTAAATAACAATAGCACTAGTTGGTATTTTCTGTGACCTATCTAAGGTGTGTAACTGTGTAAGCCATAATATTCTCCCAGTTAAACTGAGGTTTTATGGAACTGATGGTACAGCCAAACAATGGAGATCATATCTAACCAAAAGAATGCAGTAGGTTGTACTTAGAAATTAGAATCTCTGCAAATCTTGGGTAGAGACAAATCGGTGAGTTCACAATTTTATGAATTTTCATTCAACAATGTCATATGGAATAGTGTACAGGATTCAGCCAGCTCTTGGTTCCCAGAATAATTTGAGTGTGACAGCTTTCCTGGAGTGCAGTATGTTCAAGAACTTTGTTTGGAATACTTTGAAAATCACTGTTAATATTTTGATAGTCGAAGTGTCTCTTCGTTATACACGATATGGTTTAGCTCTTTGTGTACTGACTTGTGAAAGTTCATCAGAGGACCTTGAACTGCCACCTAGTCTAAAAATCCCCATGTGCTTTCCACAACTACTCTGCTACCAGAGTAGCTGCTTCCTTTGTCTAGTGCACCCATGACCTATCTAGGGAAGTCCTACACTTCTTTACCCTATGATGCAGGTCCAGAAATTTGCAGCCTAGATTTTCATAGAATTTACAGAGTCTTTGGTTGAGACCCTCCACTCAGCTCCAAACCAAAGGACCCCGATCAGTTCTAGGAACAACACTGCAAAATACGAGCTCTGCTTGCACTCCATGCACAAGTTCGGTAGTCTTCACCACTCCCTTCAGCCACTTGTGTATGAGCTGTGGATTGCCTTAGAACGAAAGCTACTGATGTCATTAATGCTGATGTGAACCACAACTTGCAGACTGCACCCTGCACACTCAATAGCCACAGGCAGGGCCGCGTCCACATCTCAGATGTCTCAGATGTCTCCACCCTCTCCACCCCACCCCACCTCTGGCAGACACACGAAAGGCACATTGGCTTTCCTTCCGGTCCTGGATGCTATTTACCTAAGGGGCTCCATAATACATTTGAGAACTAGTAGACCCCTCCTTGTATGTGCCTGCTTGGGCCCTGCTGAAGGAGCTGCCACCTGTCCATGTGTTGAAAAAATAGATGATGTCTTTTACTGTTTATTCTTATTAGTTTCTTGTCTTCTTCTCTAGATGTGGATGTGGTATTATGTTATCTGAGATGCTCTGAAAATGTGGAGTGATTTGCCCATAGTTCCTTTCTCTTGTGTATTCTTTGTATTGGACATCAAACATTCGATCTGTTTGCACAATGAACTTGCCATCAAGTGTATTACATTGTGCTAGATATACACCTGCTTTCTGGTATAAGTCCGTGTGTCTTGTCAGTTTTGGAATATATTTTTTGGATAGAATTGTATGTTGTGTATGCTATGTTATGCCTTATCGTTTGAAAATTTTGATTTTTATGTGTGAGGTTGTTATATTTTCTGGATTATTCTGTGTTGTTATTATGGTTTTGTGTGTTTGTGTGTGTGTGTGTGTGTGTGTGTGTGTGTGTGTGTGTGTGTGTGTGTTTTTGTTGTGTTGTTTGTGGCTTTGACTTTTTACAGTTCCTTTGTTTCTTTTAATTTTGTGGTTTAGCTTTACGACTGTTACCATTGTATGTATTGTTTGTGGCTGCTGCATTATGATGCCTAGTTCTTTTTGAAAGTTTTCTTTGTTGAGTGACACTGTATTTAGCATGTGTAGAAATGCCGCTTGTTTTTGTGTTTTTGAATGGTCTGAGGTGTGGTAGATGATTGTGTCAGTTGTAGGTTTATGACAAATTTTGTGTATTTGCTTTTTTTTAGTGTTATATCTAGAAAGTTAATTTGATTTTTCAGTCGTGAATTTTTTCTTTTAGTGTATCTTGTTAATGTCAGCATGTAGTTTATAATTTTTGTATGTGGTTCCTCTATAAAGCAGAGAATGTCACCCACACATCTGAATCGGTATAATATGTTGTATTCTTTTGCAACTACTTTTGTATAAATTATTAGTTTGGCATAGTTTAACTTCATTATAAACAGTACTGATGAGAGTATAAAAATATTTGCTAAGGGTCCTGAAACTGGGGATCCCATTGGTAATCCATCATCTTGTAAATAAAACTCATTGTTGGACTGGAAGTACTTCTGTTCCTATACAAGCTGTACTAATGTATTTCATTAATCTGTCCATCAGGGAATTGCCTGCATGTCTTCAGATTTTTTGTCCTGTGAAGTCTATTATTTCTGTTACTGGTATATTGGAATACATGCTTTCTGTATTGAATTAGAGGAATATTAATGTGTATGGAATTCTTATATATTTTGTATGTTGTATTAACCTTGTAGTGTCTTTAGAGGTTCTGTCTTCTTGGACTTGAAAGTTTCAGGCAGCAGTTTTAACTGCAAGCTTGTAAGTGGGAAGCTTTTTAGAAGTTTGCTGTGGGTCTGACTGGGATGTTTGGCATCTGAATTTTTTGGTTGCCATCGGAGGACAGGTGCAGGATTATTCTGTATCAGTTGTCTTCTTTCTGTGTTATCCAGTATGTTGTCTATATTTTCAAGTGAGTTATGTATGGTTGTCTGGAATCTGTTTGTTGGGTCAGATATTTAATTTTGTTGTATTATTTTGTAAAATGAATTCTTGTGCTTTATTAATGTATTGTACTTCATCTAATAGTACTATTGTGTTCCTCTTGTCTGCTTTTGAACTGAATGTGGATTTGCATCTACGTGCCAGTTGTGCTGGACCTGTTGGAACCACTTCAACACTGACTGATGAGGCAACACCTAAGCAGTCACATTGAACCTGTGTAATTTTTTTTTTTTTTAATGGGACAGCAGTTCTCATTAGATATCAACAACTTCTGCCATCTGTTAGGCAGAATTGAAGTAAGAATAGAATTGTCCATGAGGAATTGAAGTTCCAGTTATATTTATACCAAAGTTACTTTGATTTTTCCAGTATTATCTTTGTACTTTCTAAGATCTGAGAAATCAATTTATGGGGTGATGTGACACTTATACACAATAGTGGACATCTGCAAAAGCTACACAAGTTATCCATGGGTTGAACTTTCATAATCCTGTATTTTTATGTGCAGCTTTGTAGTTCAGGGTCAGCAACATTTTAGTGTTTAATGTTATGTGTTTGTTCATGGAAATCTCATCTGTACCACAGTCCTATATTTGAAATATATTTGCTATGATTTAGCTCCCATCTATCCTAATGTGATTTGGTGCTAAAGATTTCAACAGAACTGTTCTATAAAATCCAAGACTGCCAGCCAATCTTAAGAATATTTTGTAAGTATTTGCCTGGTGTTATCCATGTGCCTATTAAAAAATCATCATTTTATAAGATTCATCTACTTGCTTCTTGTTAGCATGTTAACTAACAAGTTCTGATTATCACCAAAGTGTCATTGTTGCTGATTTTTTTATTGTTATAAGAAAGAAAAAAACATTACACAACTAACCTGGGCTGAAGAAAAGTATGTGATTTCTTCTAAGTAGTATGCTTTTAGATCTGGTGCCTACGAATATTCTCATTCCACAGATGACATTTGTATCAAAGCATTTGACCACTGCTTCCTGTGATGGAACATCAAATTGTGATGTTCTTTCATTGCAAATTCCACTTACTCTTTTACTTTGCCTTTCAAAGGTACACGGATGTCACCTTTGAGGTTGGCATTTTTCTCATTGTATTGGTTCTTTTTGCTTCATAAACAGAATTAAAAATGATATGTGAACACATCTTCTGTTTACTTTTTAGAAGTGCAATATTTTACAACCCCACAATGGTCCAGTAATATGAAATACCTGATAAACTTTACCTTTTTGTCATTACGTACAGCCTTTCATTGTTATGCATTTGTACATGCATGTGCTAAATTTGTAATGGTAGATGTTTTTAGTTCATGAATATAATTTTATGATAGGTTGCAATGACAAGATGTTTAAAATGAAATACGTCATTTTTTAGGGGTACCTAAGGTAACTTGTGTTGTTTGTTATGCTGAAAGTATACATTATGTGATCAGAAGTATCTGGACATCCCCAAAAATATACGTTTTTCATATTAGGTGCATTGTGTTGCCACCTACTGCCAGGTACGCCATATCAGCAACCTCATTAGTCATTAGATATTGTCAGAGAGCAGAATGGGGACCTCCGTGGAACTCACGGACTTTAAACGTGGTCAGGCGATTGGGTGTCACTTGGGTCATATGTGTATGCGGGATTTCCACACTCCTCAACCTTCCTAGGTCCACTGTTTCCAATGTGATAGTGAAGTGGAAATGTGAAGGGACACATACAGCACAAAAGCGTACAGGCCGACCTCGTCTGTTGGCTGACACAGACTGCGGACAGTTGAAGTGGGCCGTAATGTGTAACAGGCAGACGTCTATCTAGACCATGACACAGGAATTCCAAACTGCATCACGATCCACTGCAAGTACAATGACAGTTAGGCAGGAGGTGAGAAAACTTGGATTTCATGGTCAAGCGGCTGCTCTTAAGCTACACATCACACCGGTAAATGCCAAACAAGGTCTTGCTTGGTGTAAGGAGGATAAAAATTGGATGACTGAACGGTGAAAAAACATTGTGTGGCATGACAAATCACTGTTTACAATGTGGTGATCTGATGACAGAGTGTGGGTATGGTGAATGCCCGGTGAACGTCATCTACCAGCGTGTGTAGTGCCAACAGTAAAATTCGGAGGCAGTGGTGTTATGGTGTGGTTGTTTTCTTCATGGAGGGGGCTTGCACCCCTTGTTGTTTTGCATGGCACTATCACAGCACAGACCTTCATTGATGTTTTAAGCACCTTCTTGCTTCCCACTGTTGAAGAGCAATTCGAGGATGGTGATTGCATCTTTCAACATGATCGATCACCTGTTCATAATGCATGGCCTGTGGCAGAATTGTTACATGACAATAAAATTCCTGTAATGGACTGACCTGCACAGAGTCCTGATGGGAATCCTATAGAACACCTTTTGGATGTTTTGGAATGCCGACTTTGTGCCAGGCCTCATCGGCCGACATCAATACCTCTCCTCAGTGCAGCACTCAGTGAAGAATGGGCTGCCATTCCCCAAGAAACCTTCCAGAACCTGATTGAACGTATGACTGTGAGAGTGGAAGCTGTCATCAAGGCTAATGAAGTTGTTCTTTTGTTTGTTGTTAGGATTGTGCATTTCTTAAGAATTAGATTTTCCAAGACAACTGCATACCTCAATATACTTTATTACTTTTAACAATCACATTATTTTCCCTATGCAAGAGGAATCAGAATTGGAATTTTATTGTCTCGTGACGTATATACAGGGTGTTTCAAAAATGACCGGTATATTTGAAACGACAATAAAAACTAAACGAGCAGCAATGGAAATACACCGTTTGTTGCAATATGCTTGGGACAACAGTACATTTTCAGGCGGACAAACTTTCGAAATTACAGTAGTTACAATTTTCAACAACAGATGGCGCTGCAAGTGATGTGAAAGATGTAGAAGACAACGCAGTCTGTGGGTGCGCCATTCTGTACGTCGTCTTTCTGCTGTAAGCGTGTGCTGTTCACAATGTGCAAGTGTGCTGTAGACAACATGGTTTATTCCTTAGAACAGAGGATTTTTGTGGTGTTGGAATTCCACCGCCTAGAACACAGTGTTGTTGCAACAAGACGAAGTTTTCAACGGAGGTTTAATGTAACCAAAGGACCGAAAAGCGATACAATAAAGGATGTGTTTGAAAAATTTCAACGGACTGGGAACGTGACGGATGAACGTGCTGGAAAGGTAGGGCGACCGCGTACGGCAACCACAGAGGGCAACGCGCAGCTAGTGCAGCAGGTGATCCAACAGCGGCCTCGGGTTTCTGTTCGCCGTGTTGCAGCTGCGGTCCAAATGACGCCAACGTTCACGTATCGTCTCATGCGCCAGAGTTTACACCTCTATCCATACAAAATTCAAACGTGGCAACCCCTCAGCGCCGCTACCATTGCTGCACGAGAGACATTCGCTAACGATATAGTGCACAGGATTGATGACGGCGATATGCATGTGGGCAGCATTTGGTTTACTGACGAAGCTTATTTTTACCTGGACGACTTCGTCAATAAACAGAACTGGCGCATATGGGGAACCGAAAAGCCCCATGTTGCAGTACCATCGTCCCTGCATCCTCAAAAAGTACTGGTCTGGACCGCCATTTCTTCCAAAGGAATCATTGGCCCATTTTTCAGATCCGAAACGATTACTGCATCACGCTATCTGGACATTCTTCGTGAATTTGTGGCGGTACAAACTGCCTTAGACGACACTGTGAACACCTCGTGGTTTATGCAAGATGGTGCCCGGCCACATCGCACGGCCGAAGTCTTTAATTTCCTGAATGAATATTTCGATGATCGTGTGATTGCTTTGGGCTATCCGAAACATACAGGAGGCGGCGTGGATTGGCCTCCCTATTCGCCAGACATGAACCCCTGTGACTTCTTCCTGTGGGGACACTTGAAAGACCAGGTGTACCGCCAGAATCCAGAAACAATTGAACAGCTGAAGCAGTACATCTCATCTGCATGTGAAGCCATTCTGCCAGACACGTTGTCAAAGGTTTCGGGTAATTTCATTCAGAGATTACGCCATATTATTGCTACGCATGGTGGATATGTGGAAAATATCGTACTATAGAGTTTCCCAGACCGCAGCACCATCTGTTGTTGAAAATTGTAACTACTGTAATTTCGAAACTTTGTCTGCCTGAAAATGTACTGTTGTCCCAAGCATATTGCAACAAACGGTGTATTTATATCACTGCTCGTTTAGTTTTTATTGCCGTTTCAAATATACCGGTCATTTTTGAAACACCCTGTATATATATATATAAATCACTGATTTGAAGTACAGGAGACTTGTCAATATAAATAATGTACCAGATACACATACAATGTGTCAAACTGAAAAAAAAACACAATCTTAATTTATAAAAACCATTACAAGTTTGTTTTATTACTCTGCAAAAAAATCATTGTCATTTAAAAATTCCATGAGTGAATAATATTTTTGCACTAGGATGGCAAATAATTTTATCTTCGGTAAACCTAGCTCCATACTGTGAAAGTTTTTCATTTTTAAAATTTATTATAAATTTTCATTGCCTTGTATCGAGGCGTGCCAATGGCCTTGCCACAGTGGTAACACCGGTTCCCATCGGATCACTGAAGTTAAGCACTGTCAGACTGGGCTAGCACTTGGATGGATGACAATCCGGTCTGCCCAGTAAAACTGGGTGGGATGTTATACTTAGAGATAAAGCATTTACATAAAATAAAAACAGGACTCTGCCTAAGATGGAACCTCCTGGGACTCCCTGTAAAATAATTTTCCATTCTGAGTAACAGTTTCCTGTACCTGACATTACAATTACTACCCTTTGCATTCTGTCTGTTAAATATGATTTGAACCATTTCAATGTACTGCCATTTATTCTGTATCTTTCTAATTTATGTAACAGTAGAGAGTGGTTGATCCAGTTGTGTTGGTAAGGTCACAGAAAATTCCTGTGACTTTTTGGGATTGTGCAGAGGTAAGAAACTTTTCTGAACAAATTTGTCGATGGCATGTGTTGTACTCTTGCTTTCCTTGAACCCGAATTGGTTTAATGTGATGATATTGGATTTTGCCATGAAATTTGAATTCTGACAGCAACAACTTTTTCGAATATTTTTTAAAATATTGGAAGAAGACTTACTGGTCGGTAGTTTCCTACGTCATCCTTTAAGCCATTCTTGACTAATGGCTTTGCAGCTATGTACTGCAGAGCATCTGGGAAGCATCCTTCTGCAAATGACTGGTTTATTATTTCAGATGGGGTCCTGATGATATACTATAAACTATTGTAATTACTGTAGTGGGTATTTCATGACACCCAGTCAGATTTTTAATTTTAAAGGAGACTCCTACTTTTTCTACATCTTTAGCTGTAATCCATTCAAATTTAGTTAGAACTTGCCTGTTATCATGATTGAAACTCCTCCCTGTTGGAGGTCCGAGTTCTCCCTTGGGCATTGTGTGTGTGTGTGTGTGTGTGTGTGTGTGTGTGTGTCATCCTTAGTGTAAGTTAGTTTAAGTTAGATTAAATAGTGTGTAAGCCTAGGGGCCGATGACCTCAGCAGTTTGGTCCCATAGTACTTACCACAAATTTCCAGTTTCCTGATTGAAACCAAAGGGGTGTGGACATTACCTAGGGACTCACTTGCATCAGGATCTGATTTTGATACATTTATAAAAAATTCATTGAAATATTCTGATATTTCTGAAGGATTTACAATAGATTTGCCACCTATCTTAATTTTCAGAACTTGTATACTGCCAGCTATGACACCAAATTCAGATTTTACAACTAACCATACTGCCTTTGATTTATTTGTATGGTTCAGAATGAATTTTTTGCATGACATTTCTTTTTCTGCCTTTATCACCCATCCATATACAGTTTTATACATTTTTACATACACTCCTGGAAATGGAAAAAAGAACACATTGACACCGGTGTGTCAGACCCACCATACTTGCTCCGGACACTGCGAGAGGGCTGTACAAGCAATGATCACACGCACGGCACAGCGGACACACCAGGAACCGCGGTGTTGGCCGTCGAATTGCGCTAGCTGCGCAGCATTTGTGCACCGCCGCCGTCAGTGTCAGCCAGTTTGCCGTGGCATACGGAGCTCCATCGCAGTCTTTAACACTGGTAGCATGCCGCGACAGCGTGGACGTGAACCGTATGTGCAGTTGACGGACTTTGAGCGAGGGCGTATAGTGGGCATGCGGAAGGCCGGGTGGACGTACCGCCGAATTGCTCAACATGTGGGGCGTGAGGTCTCCACAGTACATCGATGTTGTCGCCAGTGGTCGGCGGAAGGTGCACGTGCCCGTCGACCTGGGACCGGACCGCAGCGACGCACGGATGCACGCCAAGACCGTAGGATCCTACGCAGTGCCGTGGGGGACCGCACCGCCACTTCCCAGCAAATTAGGGACACTGTTGCTCCTGGGGTATCGGCGAGGACCATTCGCAACCGTCTCCATGAAGCTGGGCTACGGTCCCGCACACCGTTAGGCCGTCTTCCGCTCACCCCCCAACATCGTGCAGCCTGCCTCCAGTGGTGTCACGACAGGCGTGAATGGAGGGACGAATGGAGACGTGTCGTCTTCAGCGATGAGAGTCGCTTCTGCCTTGGTGCCAATGATGGTGGTATGCGTGTTTGGCGCCGTGCAGGTGAGCGCCACAATCAGGACTGCATACGACCGAGGCACACAGGGCCAACACCCGGCATCATGGTGTGGGGAGCGATCTCCTACACTGGACGTACACCACTGGTGATCGTCGAGGGGACACTGAATAGTGCACGGTACATCCAAACCGTCATCGAACCCATCGTTCTACCATTCCTAGACCGGCAAGGGAACTTGCTGTTCCAACAGGACACTGCACGTCCGCATGTATCCCGTGCCACCCAACGTGCTCTAGAAGGTGTAAGTCAACTACCCTGGCCAGCAAGATCTCCGGATCTGTCCCCCATTGAGCATGTTTGGGACTGGATGAAGCGTCGTCTCACGCGGTCTGCACGTCCAGCACGAACGCTGGTCCAACTGAGGCGCCAGGTGGAAATGGCATGGCAAGCCGTTCCACAGGACTACATCCAGCATCTCTACGATCATCTCCATGGGAGAATAGCAGCCTGCATTGCTGCGAAAGGTGCATATACACTGTACTAGTGCCGACATTGTGCATGCTCTGTTGCCTGTGTCTCTGTGCCGGTTCTGTCAGTGTGATCATGTGATGTATCTGACCCCAGGAATGTGTCAATAAAGTTTCCCCTTCCTGGGACAATGAATTCACGGTGTTCTTATTTCAATTTCCAGGAGTGTAGTTTATAAAATCTAAATTTGTATTAATCTTTAGTTCATCTCTTTCTGGCACTTGATACTTAACAGATTTTTACATTTCATTCCTTTTGGCATCTTGTCACGCCATCAATCACATTTAGTTTCCTCCTTAAGTTTATAATTTTGCACATAGCAGTAACCACTTGCTGTGAATTTTGCTGACCCTAACCTGTTTAAATGCAGGCCATCCTGGGCTAACCAGCCTGTGATTATAAACATACTTGGATCTACAAATATTGTTCCTAGACTGTTATACAGTTCTCTGACTCTACTGTTTATTTTTTCATATATATTTGTCACTCAGTGATCTTCTATGGATAATGCCATTTACTGCCACTGTTGATTCTAGAAATACATTTTTTTGCTGTTGTGATCACATTTCTTGTTTCATTGATGTTGTCTTCTTCACTGTAGTCTTGAAGGGAATTTGTCCCTACACAGATAAAAACTGCTTTGTAATTTGCATTACAATTAACACTTAGCATTAAGCTACGTTTTGCTTAAAGAACATTCTTCAGATGCTTATTTAATTGATGTGTTCTTATCCCTGGGTGAACATGGATTGTGCAGCTTGGAACTACTACAGTTTTAGGCATAGAATCTCCGATTATTAGAAATTCATTTTCGGCACTTTGTTCAGTACTGTGTGTTCTATTTTTGCAGTTTATGTTGGTACATTTATTTTTGTCTGTTCATTTTCTATGCTGTTTGCTATTTGTAGTTTTACATTTCAAGCGAGGATCTTTCATATTACTGAAGTCTGCTTTATTATGTATATACATGTTTTTGTAGTTATGTTTCATCACTATATTTGTATTTTCATCAGTATACAAGTTTTTTTTCTTTCTTTTGTTTTTGAGTCTTGCATCTTCTTATTTCAAGGAATGTATTTCATCTTTAAGAACGTTAGTGTGTCTGTTCAGCAAATTGATAATTTCGTTTTTAGAGTTCCCTGTGCTCATCAACTCTACCATGTTCATCACACTCAAATACATGACATGACCAAGGAAACTCATCTAAAAATTTTAACTTGACTTTCAAGCACTTCTCATGAAACCAAAAGTTACACTTCATACATGATACACCTTTCAAGGCATGTTTCCACATCCCTTGCATGCTAAACTATTATACTTAAGTTGTTCTGTGGAGATCAAAGTGTCACTGCACTGATCTGTCGGCCCAATCTTGCCACTTGGACTATAATTGTTTAGTATATAAGGGATCTCTTCCACTGTCTATATTTATGGTAGTTGGTTTGGGTTGTACTTAATTTATGTTTGTTATGAATTACAGTTCTGTACATAAAGAGCAGTTGTTTTTAATATAGTTTTGTTTCTTATATCATCAGCTGATGAATGAAAATATTTATTAATTCAATTGATTGTGTTACAGACACTTTTGGGTGTTAAAATGTCAGTAACACCAGGGCATCCATCGTATAAAAATGTAGAAACTATTCTCCAAAAGCTTCCAATGGAACTCCAGGACCGTATGTGCCGTAGGCAACTTCCTGATGATGCCCCACTTGATACACCATCTGAAAAAGCATTAGTTAGACTTCACAGACAGGTAATATATATTGTTACTATAATGAATATTTAAATGCCGCTTATGATATGTGGCCCCAATACCCTGGGCACTCACAGCTGTTGATTCCAAATCTGTCATAAGTGTAACTAATAGTATGTTGAACTTCCTTTTGCTACTTTTATAGTGTTTAATCTTCTGTTCATCCCAAAGATGCATGTTGTCATTCAGCTTTGGGCTTAGAGTATAGTGCTCCATCAACTCTGATCAGTTATCTTTTATGCCCAAATCAATGCTGCTTTCTTCAGGCACAGACACACAAAAGGCCTGATTCCAAAATCCTGGCACAAGTTGAAAACGTAGTACTGTCTAAAATGTTTTTGTAAATATCAGTGTTCATTTTGTTGCTGACCAAAACGATTAATGATCCCATACCTGGAAGTACAGCTCATGGCCATCACATTCCTTTCCAGAAGTTTCACTGTTACTACAAGTAAATCTATTGGCTGAGCATTTTCCACGTTGTACCATCTGAATGCCACATCAAGTACAATTACTCATCTAAATCTACATTTGCATCTGCATAAAAGCCACCATATGGTACATGTCAAAGGGTACCTTGTACCACTATGAGTCATAGCCTTTCCTGTTGTGCTAACAAATGGAACCTTTGAAAAACATCTGTCTGCATGCCTCCACATGAACCCTAATTTCTCTTAGCCTCTCTTCGCAGTCCTTACACAAAAAGTATGTTGGTGGCAACAGAATCATTCTGCAGTCAGCTGCAAATATTTGTGTTCTACATTTTCTCGGTAGTGTTTCATGAAACATATAACCTTCAACTAATCTCAAGACCAATGAGGGCACTGCATTTAACACCTACAGTGTTGTCCAACATTCATTCTCATGATCTTTTGGCATTAAAGCGTTAGCACGACTACAAAATCTGAGTCTTGTCACCTCTGTTACTGACATGTGCACTTGTGGTGCATCAGAAATTTTCAGCTATAATTGGCAATGATGTCTGATGTTTGGTATGCCTAGAACACTTTTGGGTTTGGAGATACGTACAGTCAGTTTCTTGGTCCTGTCAGAGAATTGTTTTAAGTGCTTCCCTCTCATTTCCATTTTTCAAGAACATCACTAATGTTAGATCAGAGCACACTCAATTCCTTTAACTCCTTTGTGACAGAACACTCAAACTTGTCAACACCTACAGTCATGCTCCATTCTCAGTCATTCATCTCTGACAAAAAATGTATATATAATGTGGACTAGTTGTTAATGCTCTCCTACCCACTCAGATGCATAATGACACTGGACATTGTCTGTTCAAGGGGTCGTCTGAGGACTTCAAGCCGCATAATGTATAGGTCTTGTGCAATTTATTGCACATAATTTTTCTTTGGTAATATGTTTAACTTTATTTATTTATGTATTGATTTATTTAACCTGGCAAGATTAGGGCCATCAGGCCCTCTCTTACATCTAACCAGGCATTCTACTTATTTTACATTCATACGTTTTAGTAGGCATGTTAAACTACATCTAGTACAAAAAGTGAAATAAACAATTAGAAAGGTACACCTGGAAAAATACATACATATAGAGTTTATATTCGTAGATCATAAGTACTGTTATAATTAGATATTATTGAAGAGACAAATTTTAGATGGGAGTGCTGGCAGCAGGGAGTATGAGGGAGACTCGTGGTGAAGGGAGGAGAAGAATAGACATGATGAAACATAATTAAGGAAATATAAAGGAAAAGAAGATTGCCTGGCTAATAGAGATAGATGAAGAGGAAGGCATCTCAGGAGCAAGATAGGAGACGCTAGCTTTGCTATTTGACAGATGAGAGGATTGGCCTGGTACATTAATTTTGTGGAGAATTTTATGAGGATGATAGTAGGAAATGCTTCAACTTCTTCTTAAAAGCAGCAGGAGATTGAATTTTGCACAGGGTAAGGGGCAGTTTGTTCCAGAGGCGGACAGCGGCAACTGAGAAGGAGTTTGCAAAAGTTTTTGTTTTGTGAGTGGGCACAGTTAGGATACCAAATAAGAGTGACCTCGTGTTTCGATTATGATGACATGACAGGTTTTTAATCTCTGAAGCAAGGTACTGGGGTGCTTGCGCGACGAGGAGTCTGTGAAGTAGACATAGAGTGTGGTAGTCACGCAATTTGTCCGGCCGTAGCCACTTTAGCTCGGAGTATGAAGCACTAACATGATCATATCGGCGAATGTTGCAGGTGTAACGCACACAGGCATTCATGGTTAGCTCTAGCCGTCTTTTGTTTTCACTACTCGTGCCTTGTTGAATCACATCACAATAGTGGAGGTTCGGTAGAACGAGTGCTTGCATGAGCTGGTGTTTCAAGTCCTGTGGAAATATGTTCTGAAACTTTTTGAGAGCATAGAGACAAGCAAACGTCTTTCGGCACACTGCGACTGTATTCTCCGCCCAGTTGAGATGCTCATCCAAAGCTACACCCAAGTTCTTCACTGTTTTCTGATATGGTATTGGAGTACCGTCGAGCAGAATAGGAGGTAGCCGTTCGCAGAAATCTGAACTTATTAATTTCTGATGGGCTATTAAGATTACTTGCGTCTTTTTTGCATTTAGTTTAAGCCCCAGGCTTTTCGCCCATGTCACTACCGAAGACAGATCATCATTCATCTGAGCGATTGCAGTGTTTACGTCTTCAGGTCTGACGCTTAGGTAGAGCTGGAGGTCGTCGGCATAGAAATGATATTTACAGGAGGACAGAACCGACGAAATATTGTTGACATATAAAGAAAACAAAAGTGGTCCTAAGACTGATCCTTGTGGCACTCCCGAGGAAACATGTTTCCAGGAAGATTTTTCATTTACGCAGACAACACATTGCTGTCTGTCTTTTAAGTAGCTTTCAAACCATCTCATTGCACTATCAGAGAAATTAAGCTGTTGCATTTTTCTGAGCAATATGTCAAAGTTAACAGTGTCAAAAGCTTTGCTGAAGTCCAGTAGCGTCAATATTGTTGCCTTTCGATTGTCGATGGCACATTTCAGGTCATCTGTTACTTTAATTAGAGCAGTGTTTGTGCTGTGATGTTTACGGAAACCGGATTGAAATTTGTGATATAGGCTGAATTCATGCAAGTGTTCAGTGATTTGGTCATGAACAACATATTCGAGTGCTTTGGAAACAGCAGGCAGTATGCTAATTGGTCGGTAATCACTAGGCAGTTGTGGGTTTTCGATCTTAGGGATGGGTCGAATTATGCTTCTTTTCCATGCAGTGGGGTATATTCTGTTCACGAGGGAAAAATTAAATATGTCAGTTAAGACAGGTACTAAGATATCGGCAACATTCTTAATCATGGTTATACCGATACTGTCGTTGCCTATTGCATCAGAAGAGATTCTCATTATTGCTTTTCTTGTCGTATTTGTTGTTACATGTTTTAGATGGAAGCTATCGTTGTTAGTTATCCTGTTTGGGGATTCTTGTGGACGGTAATTATCAGCCGTGCTGGTATTCAGAGGTGCAGAGAAGAATTCATTTAATTCGTTAGCTGACACGTGAAAAGTAGTTTGCGATTTTGCCTTTCCGACCCCCAAGCTACGGAGATTCTTCCATAGAGTCATGGGCGTCAGATCGCTGCATACAAGGGAGCGAGCGTGCCTGATTTTAGCATTGCGAATGCATTGTTTCACTCTGTTCCGTAGCTTTCTGTATTCTTCGAAACGCTCGGGTTTCGGATCTGCCTTGAAACACCTGTGGGCAGCATCCCTATTAGTCATCATTTGACGTAATTCAGTTGTCAGCCATGGAGCAGGAGATTTTCTTACACGGATTGTGCGCACAGGTGCATGTTTGTCATAGAGGGCAGTGAGTTTATCACCAAGTTCGTTAATTTCGCCGTCGATTGTAGGTTCTCTGATTATTTGATGCCATGATATTTCTGAGCAATTGGCTGTTAGAGCATCGAGGTCAATACGTTTCATGTTCCTACAAGTTATGTAACGCGGTTTGATCCTTGGGGGCTGCACAGAGTAGGCCAGGAATATTACATCATGTGCTGAGAGGCCAGGGGCCGATGTTTGACCAACATCTCTTACTTTGTCAGTCTGTTTCGTTGCGATTACGTCTATAAGAGTATGACTGCGCGCCGTATGGTGTGTAGGTTGTAATGGAAGAATGTTCATGCTATTGCAACTAAACAATCTTCTTAGGTTTATTGCGGAGGGAGTGTCTCTTAGCAGGTCTACGTTCAAGTCACCCATTACGATGACATGTTCGTATTGACACTGGAGTGAATGTAATTCCGACTGGAAGGAACTCATTGAGTTTATTTTTGGCAGCTTGTACACGATGCCAGTCAAGAATTTCCGACTTTGTATATTTATTTCAATGAACATGAATTCAGCCTCTTTTTCTTCAGCAGGATTTGACGTACATAAGACTTTCGCTTTGAGATCTGTTCGTATATACGCGCCGACCCCGCCACCTCGCTTTTTTGATCTGTCTGCCCTAAGAAATATGTACCCTGGGAGATGAATAGATGCAGAGGATATGTGTGGTTTCAACCACGTTTCGGATAAGAGGATTACGTGGTAGTTTAGTTGGTTGAAGAGGAGGCTAAGTTCTTCGTAATGTGCAGGTAAAGACTGGATGTTGCAGTGAGCTGCTAAAAGCTCTGATGCGTTCCGCTGAGCAGCCTGGAGTAGGGTGGCAGACTGGTTTGTCCCTTTGTTAGGCACTACCTGCCGCGAGGGGCACTGGCCGGTGCTTCCGCCAAGTGACATAATACAGGGGTGTCCGAGATTTTGCGCGCCCTGTTTGTGACTCCGCGAGTGCCAAAAGAAAGGCGACTGCAAGAGATTTCCTGAGGTTGCGGGAGTATAGAAAATGGATTAGTGGTATTCGGTGCAAGGAGAATATGACCAATAATAGTGACGGCTGTGTGTCACTGTGTATCCTATGTCGTAAGAGGAGAAATGTAATTAGCGTATTTGAAACAGGTTAGGGTGGAAATAAGGGAAAGGGGAGATATTTAAGAGGCCGATGCTGCCAGCAGAGAGAAGTAAGCTTAATAATTAATAGATTATTGTAGGAAGCTAGAATTAAATTGAAATTTACTAAAGTGATACTGGTAGTGATTATCGTAGGAAGCTAACTGTTGGTACTGTTCTGTTGCCTCACTGTGTGAGAGACAAGTTGGAATAAAGTGCAGTACCTAGAAGAAATGTATCAATACAACATTTAAACTGGAAGAGAATCCATGTGCAAAATGTGTTATTTAGAGTTACCCACTGACTACATTTTTGAATAAAAAAAATCGACAAAGGGTTGCATGAGGCTAATAATGTCACAGGAATAGTTGGAGCACAACCATTTGCTTGGAAACCAGTAATTTAGTGGTCCATAATATAAATTTGGGATGAGAATAATGGAAACTAGAATTGTATCAAACTTTCAATGTATTCCTTCTATCTTGAAGAAAACTATGGGCAGAAATAACATTAGTGATCATGTGGAGTTTGCTCAGCTAATTATCTGAATTAATCACAAACAGTCACATCATGTTTGTTGCTTCCTAACTAGATAGCAGCATTATTATGTAAATAGATATCTGTTTTTCTGTGCAAAAAGAAACAAGGAGTACTATGTACTGTATGTGCTGAGTATGTTCTGGTTGAAGACACTGAAGAAACATGACTACAATAGAAGACAAAAGTGAATCTCAAACTTTTAGGATCATTCATTTAACTTCATTTCCTATTAGGTCCTGTAAATTGTATAATAAAATAAATTATTTCACATTAGACCAATTACTTGCAGTCTCCTTCACTACATGATTAATATTTTGCCATTTGAAACTTGGTTGCTGTGTTCACTCATTAATAAGGTTCAACACCTCTCTTCACCAAGGGAATCTAGTTCATTCCTGGTAGGATGATCATCATAATCATCATCATCATCATTATCATCATCTCAACCTGCTTCTTTTTCCCTTCTGTTCCAAATCCATACTGTCTTCATCTCTCTCATGTAGTGAAGGAGACTGCAAGTAATTGGTGTCTCTCTCTCTCTCTCTCTCTCTCTCTCTCTCTCTCTCTCTCTCTCTCTCTCTCTCTCTCTCTCTCTCTCTGACTCTCTGACTGAAAATATCTGAACACCAATTTGTAACATAGGATCAACCAATAGATATCATGAGATGTGGATGCATCAGTATAAAAGGAGTCATGGAATACTGTATTGTTGGTAAAGAAACAGTAACAGCAGTCAGGAGAGCTCAGTGACTTTGAATGTGGACTACTCATTGGATGTCAACTGGCTAACAAATTCATCAGACACATTTCAACCCTTTTAAAGCTACCCAAGTAGGTGTTGTGACTGTGAAGTGAATACGTAAAGAAACAACCATAACTAAGCCAAGACCAGGCAGATCTCATGTACTGATGGACAGGGGCAAATGAGCATTGCACAGAGTGGTTGTAAAATTTGCATGAAATCATCAGAAGGAACCACTTGTGACTTTGTGTGCTCAGAGCAGTTTAGCTAGCACAGTAACTGTTTGTGGGGTGCTAAAAAGAATGTGGTAAAATGGTCAAGCAGCTCCTCATATCCAACACGTTTCTGTAGTCATTGCTAACAAGGGGACACTCCCAAATGACATTAAATGATCTTGATGAAACTTGGTGGTAGTGTAGAGGGGGGAAAATAATGAAATACTTTTTTTGTGCCCAGTTTCACCTTTAAGGGGTAAAACACACCCCAAAATGTAAATTGGCACTTTAGGTTTAGAGGGAATATCGTCAAAACAATGATATGTATAAAAGATGTTTTTGTTATAAAAGCTGATATATAATTACTTTTCTTGAAAACTGTGTAATCAGCTCTCATAATAAATTGAATTTTGCAAAATAACCCACCACCATTAATTAATTTCAAAAAAATGAAAACTTTTGTTAAAACATAAATTTATAAAGCTTTCAAGCTCTATGCAAAGCTGGTTTCTGAAATACCATCTTTGGAAAATAAGCTGTACACTATGTGCTGTCTGAGTATTTTCAACGTACCTAATTAAAATATCAGAACATTCATTACTATTCTAATTATCTATTTTACTTATATTTGTTTTATGTTTTAAATTGTTATTTTATATTTTACATTTAGATTTTTTTGTTTTTTATTTTACTGTTTCACATATGTGTATTTTGTTAATTGAAAATAGTAACTAACTCATTATTATAATACGAGAAGGAAAGTTGCTACTCACCGTATAGCAGAGATGCTGAGCCGCGATAGGCACAATAAAAAAATTCACACAATCATAGCTTTCGGCCATTAAGGCCTTTGTCAGCAGCACACACACACACACACACACACACACACACACACACACACACACACGTGCAACTTGCACACACATCTGCAGTCTCAGAGAGCTGAAACTACCACTTTCCTTCCCGTATTGTTACATTCTATCCTGGATTTTCCATTGTTTGATTAACTCATTATTATAATAGAAAATAATTACAGTAATGATAATCTGTAACATTTTTTTACACAATAGACATAAAGTGAATGAAATATCTTTTGCATAGTATACACGATGGAGAAGAAATATCAAACAAAATTCAGCAGCATTTCAAACTATCACGGGTGATCTTCTGAATATCCTGATTTGTATCAGGCATATTTCAGTACATTTCTAAGCCTTGGCAAAGGTAATTGATTATGTACTAATGACTGCAACTTGATTATATTGTTTCTCTAGTAGAGGTTGACATAATCATTCAACAGAACTAGATCTAAAAATCTTCTCACAAAGTTGTTCCAGCTTCGAAAGCTGTATACCTCCCACAGCTGTCCCCGTGCCATCGAGCGCTTTGGGACCACCAGAAGTACAAGTTCCTTGTCCTCAGGTGCAAAGCTCTAAACAATTCTTTCACATTGACCACCACAAGACTGTAACAATAATACAGATATTTCTCCATTGCTGGGAAATAAAACACCTTTGAGATATCTTTTGACCTGTACAGTATTTACAATATTGCAGTGCCTATGTTGTTCTGAAGTATGTTGTAATGTTCCTTCAGATAATTGAGTGATGAAAATAAAGGTACTTCCATTTGTCATCAACCATGTGTGTACAACTTTCACTTGTACATTTGTTATATATATTTTCTTACAGGCAAGACCTTTAAATTGAAAATCACTTGCCTGGTGCCAGTGGATAAATACGGTATTGCAGTGTCTCTGTTGTGTAGAAGTATGGTGTAATGTTCCTTCAGACTTGCATGCCCCACGAAAATGACTTTCAATTAAAAGGTCTCCCCTATACAGAAATATGCATAATTAATGTACGAGTGCTGGTTGTAGACACAGTTGACGACATATGGAAGTTTGGGTCTGGCTTTGAGTCATGCTCGCATAGCCTAATGGTAAGGCGACCACTTGCAGTAAGCAGTAAATCCACAAGCCAAGTGAGAGGTACTGGGATTGTTACCAGCATCCCCACCGGAATAATGTCACAAAGAAGAAGGTGTAATTAGCTGAATGATGAACACTAACTTTACTTAACAAAGGTTTATTCAGCACTTGCACATACAAGAGCACGGAGTGAACTGCCTCCAGCCAGAACACATACGTATATATACAGTTACGGAACATTCCAGTACAATGATTCTTGATATTTGTGGATACTTCTAGAATGTACTCGAACTGAATATAGAAATTAAAATTTTACAGTTCAGGTGAGTTTTGAACTCACAACCCTCTATTCAAAAGTCTAGTATTATAACCACTACACCACAGTTTCTGCAACATTAGAATCTTTGCACAGAGATAAACTGCCGGTGCAACATTACTCATCACAGGATGACTGCCTACCATCCGCAGACTAACAGGCTTACTGAACGCCTTAATAAGACCTTGGCCGACATGCTATCAATGTTCATCATTGTTGACCAGAGCAACTGGGATGAGGTACTACCTTTCGTGACGTTTGCATACAATACCGCCAAAAAAGAAACCACAGGATTTACGCCATTTTTCCTGGTGCATGGGTGTGAGGTGACTACGATGATGGACACTGTGTTTCCATTACATCCTGATGATGTGGACGACAACTTCATCGGCCAGGTGTTAATCAGAGCTGAGGAAGCTCAGCAGTTAGCTCGACTCTGCATGCTGCCGGCTCAAGAAAACAATTGCCAAAGGTATGATGCAAGCCACCGCCCTGTTGTTTACCAGCCTGGTGGCATTATCTGGATCTTCATGCCTGTTCGGAAGGTTGGTCTCTCTGAGAAACTTCTCAGGCGGTACTTTGGACCTTATAAGGTTGTAAGACAGTTGTCTGATGTTACTTATGAAGTTGAAGATTTTGAGCCCGAGACAAGATGACAAAAGATCAGAGATATGGTCCACACACTTCGAATGAAGCCCTATAAGGATCCTGCAACCCAGGATAAATTTGAAGCTCCAACAACAGGAATGAATGTAAAATAACAATTTAAATTTAAACAAATATAAGTAAAATAGATAATTGAAATAGGTATGATTGTTCAGATATTTGAAATAGATATGTTGAAAATACTCACAAAGCATTTTGTACAGCTTATTTTCCAAAAATGAATGTATGTAGTTTGAAAACTTTATTAATTTGTGTTGAAATAAGAGTTTTTATCTTCAGAGTTAATTAATGGTGGTGAGATATTTTGCAAAATTTCAAATTATTTCAGAAGTTGATTCAAGAAAATTAATTACTTGTCAACTTTTATATGATTTTTTTAAATTTGTCATCATTTTGAAGATATTCTCTCTAAACCCAATATGCCAAATTATCTTTAGGAATGTTTTTTACCACGTAAAAATGAAATTGGGCGCAAACAAAAAGTATGTATCGCACTCTTTTGCTCCTCCACATACCTTCCAAGTTTCATTAAGATCGTTTGAAACAGGCGTAGTGAATTATTACTAAGGGAAAAAGATACCAAAGATGAGCTGTATTATGAAGATCAAATAATGCCCCAAAGAACCATCATGTATCTGAATGGCACATTTCACAAACCAGAGGAACATCTGTGAGGAACAAGAAAAATTACTGTAGTACAGAATTATGCTCAGATGTTGGAGGGATGCCCAGAAGTTAATAGAGATGCAAACAGTACTATCTTCATTATAAAAATGGCTTACAAAGCTTTATAGATGGTGATGTAACTTCACCGTCTTTGTTATAAAAATGAGTTTTCTTCATGTACTGTCTACATATACAAAAAAATTTTCAATGTATTTTATAGAAATGTGTAATACGATGAATCCGTGTGGAAATCCTTGTTAAGTAAATGTACTTAAACTGTATTACGCACTGCAGATATCTTTGAATAACATTTATAAAACTTATGTCATGAAGTAGTTTGAGAATTTTGTAGGGAGCACATTGTGCTCATGTGGGAGCAATGTAGATGGTTGTAAAACAATAAACTGGTAGCCAAGATCGCAAGAATTCTTTTTATTCCATGATTACTGGTTTTGGCGAAACTAAAGCCGCCATCATCGGATCTTAGGACACATACAGGTTACATCATCAAGGATAACAATGGTGATATTAATAGTTCCCCATAACATGCAGACCTTACAAAATTGCCCTAAGTAGCACATAGGCATCCAAGAGAGATGACATAAATGTTAAGTGTCTCCATCACATACATATTAGTTTGAGAATGTACTGTTTGCACTATATTTGAATCGCAGTAATGGAACGCTCACTAATATTTAATAATTCCTTTGTTTTCAGGTTCTAAAGACCTTACAAACATATCATCGCACTGAGACACAGTGGACTATTCTTGTGGAAAAAATCTTTGAACTGGAAGACATTGCATACAATCAAGAGAATCGTGATCATGTATTTAGGCCTACTTTCCGACCAGTGCGACCTGCATTGCTGAATTTGATATACACACCTACAATTGGTGAAGACAATTTATATCTTTTACTACTATGAACATATTCACTCTGCTGAATGATAATGATAGTTTAAGAACCATGAAGTTTTGGGAAATCCAGTCTCTCTGTCATAGTCAGTATCCCAGCTGTGCTAGCCTTTAGAGTTACCAGGAGAACATGTATGGAATGTGGAATGGAAAGAAAGACTTAATTGTGAGATTAATATGAGAAGCTCAAATAGATTTGTCTGGGTGACTCAATTGGTAAAGCATAGCCTGTAAAAGGCATGTGTTTGGTTTCAACAGCTGGCCTTTCCCACAGGATTATCCTATCATGAATATTGACACACAATTTAGAATACAGTTTATCTTGCATACTTGTGATTTCTTGCTTCCAGAAAAAAAGAATAGTTTGTGCTGTCCTTTGTGCTGATCTGCTGTTTACTATTTTAATCTGTGGTTTTACATAGGGATGCCTTTGAAAACTACAAAAACATTTCAGGTACTGGATTGAAAGTAAACTCTCGCCATATAGACGAAGCACTGACAGTCATACATACAGCTACAATTTCCTGACTGGTTGCATTGTATCGGTACTGCAGCTGGACTAGTGTGTGAGGGGTTGTGTTGAGTGGAGCTCAAGAAAGGGAAAAGGTGGGTGAGGGAGGACTGGAGGGGAGGGTGGCTGACAGTTGAGAGGGGGAGACAAGTGTGCAGGATAGGCATGTGGCACTAGTGTGATCACACTGGTGTGGGCAGGGGGAGTTGCATGTGAACGGACATTGTCATGAAGTAATGGACTGAAAAGGGAAGATAAAATGGAGGAAGAGAGAGACTGCGGTATGAAAGTATGACTGTGGAATGTGTGAAGAATTGGGGGGAGGGGAGGGGGCATAGGGACAAAAACGGAGGTGAGTGTGGGACAGGGGTCTAGCAGAGATTGAGACCAGTAGTACTGCTGGACCAAATGATGCATTTTAAGGACAATATCTGTCTCCGTAATTTAGACCTAGATAGCATCGATGTGCAGGAGACATTGAAGTGAAATATATTGTGCACAGTAGTATGTTCAGATACGGGCCAGTAGGCTCTACTCTTGGTCTCAGTTAGTCAGTGGCTGTTTATTGTGGTCGACAGCCCGTTGGTGGTTGTGCACACAAAATGGCTGTGTGTAAGTACAGTCCTGTCCTCATCCCAGAGTGCCACTTTCTCAGATGTTAATCTCCACTTTTTGATAGGTCTGGAAATAGGCTTACCATATTGTTTTGGGTCCAACCCATGACATATTTTTGAAATTACTTAAAAGATTTAAGTGTTTAATGAAACATTAAACTTCATCTATACAGTTGTATTTTTCACTAGAAAACTTTCCTCAGAAATGGTTTATGTACAGTGTGGGCCTGAATAACCCAATGCCTAAAATACTAGATAGGTCTGTCTAAATAACTTTGAACTTTTCTGAAGGCATCAGCAGTATAACAAACTAATATTCTTCAACTTTATTTTTTGCGCTATGTGAAAAAATACACTGAGTATTAATTTGAGCAGTTTCACCCAATATTTCATCAAAATTTAAAAACGATTGGAACAAGTTCACTTCAGTTTGAGCTATCCATCATCACTGTTATATGATTGTTTTCCAAAGAACACACCACATTATCAAATATAATATATAATTGTAGCAGATGAAAATGTTGAGTAATATAAGTTTTTAAACAGTTTAGGTGTGCAGTCTGGTATTTTGAAACTGAGTTTGTGTATGTTAGTGTGGTATGAAAGTGTAGCCCTTAGCAACACACTGCAGGTCACAATAGCCATCTTTGGATTTAAAGAATCTCATATGTTTGTTGAAGTAGCAGCATTTATAGCACTTCTATGTTTAGCTGTTTTCACATTGTTTGTAATATTACCTTTTCCTTTATATGCAACAGAAAATTATCCAGTACATAGTACGCAATACACACATTCATTGTTACTGTCATTACACAATTTCAATAATTTGTATTCCTGTTGCAGATTAACATTAAAGAGAGACACTTTTTTCCATTGCTAAAGAATGAACCTCTTATGCTGTCATAACAGGCAGAGAGGTGCTACTCCGACGTGGCGCGTCCCCGGGTGGCGGATTGGGGGGGTCCTCACTGGTTTGCCAGTGGACTTGAGTGAAATAAAATAGCTCTCGTGGACCAAAACAGACCCTCTGGATTAACACTCCAGTTGTATCTCGAGCAATCTTCGGAGAGCTCCACCACTCCAACCTTACAAATTTTATGGATTATCAAATTACCCCAGGGAGTAAAATCTCTCGACCTCAGGTTGCAAGCAGGCATTTCATATTCTGGGGAGCCTTCAATTTCTGCTCTTGTTTTATCGACCTGAAAAACTCAAATTGAAGAAGAAATATAATATAGGATCACTGAACATTAACTCACTGATCAAAACAGGAAATCATCAAGAACTGATTCAAGCACCATAATATCCAAATTCTAGCACTACAAGAAACTCACTATACTGATGAAAATTCCTTTGAAACGGGCAATTACAGAATTTATAAAGGAAAACCAGCAGAGTATATCTTTGGAAAATGCCCTCTATTAGGTACACTGTTTTATTGTTAGAAGAAATATAATGGAGTCCATAGCAAACTTCAGCTCTACGTCCAACAGGCTCTCAACACTGACAATCAAATGTAAAAACAAAATGTATACACTAGTGAGTGCTCATGCTCCAACAAATATTGACAAAAAAAAAAAATCCAAACAAAGTACAGACTATCTGGGAAGAACTAGAAATACATGATCCAGAAGATTCCAAAGGAAAATGTCATCATTCTGCTCAGGGATTTTAATGCACAGCACGGCAAGGAGAAGAAATAAAAAAACAGCATTGTAGAATACCTGGTGCATAAGAGGACAAACAACAATGGAATAAGACTTGTGGAACTCTGCCAAATCTTCAACCTCAAAATTATGACTATACACTTCAAGGTACATCCAAAGAAGATGAAGACGTGGAAAGCACCAAATCAACTCGATGGAGAGTTCCAAATTGACCACATGGCCATTTCTAGAAGAGAATTTAAGATAATTCAAAATATTAAGCTGCAGAAAGGAGCCAAAATAGATACAAAACACTATCTTGTTAAGTCTAAAATTAAATTCATCCCAAATTCAGGAAGAAATAATAATAAACATATGAGAAAGCATTTTGAAACCAGGAATATTGATGCTGATACTCAAAATTATTTCAAATCACAATTGAAAGGTGAGACATGGGACAAAATGAAGTCTCAAATAATGAAAGCTGCAAATGAATCTCTTCCAACCAAAACTAAACACAAGAATATCTGGTGGAATGAAAAGTGCAATGAAGCTTTGGAAAACGGACGAAAGCTATGGCAAAAATTTAAATCAAATCCGACACAAAACAACCTGAAAAGGTTCAGAGAAGGTAGAAAACTAGCCTCCTACACAATCAGAAACGAAAAGAAACTGTATGAATGACTATCCCTTCAACAAATGCAGGTGTACTTCACTCAAAACAAATCCAGAGACTATTACCAATCTTTCAAAAGACACCAGAAAGGTTACGAACCACTCAGTTTAAATCAGGGAAATTAGGTACAAATGACCAAGATAACTGCAACATTTTAGCATACTATTTCAAAGACCTTGTCAACTGTAAAGCACCTTCAGAGAAACCGAAATTCAAAACTCCCGAAGAAATCCCTGCAGAATCATATCCACCAACTCTAAATGAAGTCTGGCAAGCTATAAAATCCCTCAAGAACAACAAATCTTCTGGTGAAGATGGAATCACAGCTGAACTTTAGAAACTAGGTGAGGCAAAAGTAGCACTACACCTCGATACAATTATTAAGAAAATTTGGAGAACTGAGAAGATCCCAGAAGATTGGAGGACGGCACTTATACATCCAGTTCACAAAAAGGGGCTTTCCCGTCTATCCATTCCATAAAAGGTCCTTTCCAAGATATTAATAAATAGGATTGAACCAGTTCTACATGCACAGATAGGAGAATACCAAGGTGGATCTAGAAAAGGGAGTAGCTGTTTGTAGCAAATTATTAACCTTAAAAACATAATTAGAACACACGCTGATCAACTACATGTTACGACATTTATTGATTTTAGAAAAGTGTATGACTCTGTAGACAGAGAAAGCCTCATTAGAACTCTAGAGGAATTTGGAATTGACAGAAAAACTAAATATATAGTAAAGCAACACTGACAGATACCAAGTCCAAAATCAAATTTTGAGGCAAGATTTGTGAACCTTTTAAAATTCAAACAGGTTTGAGACAAGGGGATGGACTCTCCCCAATTCTGTTCAACATCAGGGAGACATTGGAGGAATACACACAACAAAAAGTAAAGGGAATTTCTTTTGGAGGATCATTTAAAGGCCTTACGATACATGCACTAGCTTTTGCAGATGATATTGCTCTCCTATCTACAAATATAGCAGATGCAATTAAACAAATAGAAATCTTAGCAAGGCATGCAGCTAAATTTGGTTTACAGGTATCACAAGGAAAAAACTGTGTTCATGTCTAACAAATATATGGAAATCAAAGAATTGCACACAATTATTGGATGTATCGAAAGGGTCAAACACTTTAAATAATTGGGAGAAACAATAACGGATACTGGCATAGAGAAAGAAGATGTCAAACTTTGATTAGCTAAACTTAGGAGGGTACACATTTTAACACAGAAGCTGTACAATAAAAAATGTCTGTCTCAAAATACAAAGTTATTACACTACAATACAGTGACGAGAACAGAAGTTCAATCTGCAGCAGAGACACTCTCCCTCAAGAACAAAGGACTAATAGATGACCTCGAGAAGAAGGAAAGAGTAATTCTGAGGAAGATTCTTAGTGAACACAAAAAATTGGTGAAAAATGGGTAAAGATGAGCAATGAGATCTACCAATTTATTAAACCAGCCACAACGGAAATGAGAAAGAGAAGGCTGATGTTTTTTGGTCATCTGGTGAGAATGGACGATGACAGATTAACGAAGAAAATGTTGGTAAGGAATAAAGAAAGACCTCAGTGAACTTGGACTTACAGAAATGGATGCGGCAAAAATGGCAGCAGGCAGAAGAGCAGCCCAAGAAGAAAGAAAGGAAAAGTGAACATGAAATAGAATTTGTTATGCGGTCCTTAATTGACTAATTCATGTAAATAAAATAAATAAAGAATGAAACAAAAACCAAATAGAGATAAAATGTCAAAAATGCATATTTGAAACACTTCACACATGAAAACAATACACACACATTGTGCTTGATGTGTTGCCAAATTCCTAACAGTAAGTGAAAAGTTGTGTCGGGATTGGTAGCCACGCCTCCCCATCAATGTCGGCACTTTCTCCAAGGTTGGCTGAGAGAGGCACAGCCATACGAGAAACGTGATTTTGAACATATAGGTCTAAAATTTAAAGAAAAAGGAGAAGAAAAAAAGAAGTTCAGTCTGCAACAGACACACTCTCCCTCAAGAACAAAGGACTAATAGATGACCTCGAGAACCAGGAAAGAGTAATTCTGAGGAAGTTTCTTAGTGAACACAAAAAAATTGGTGAAAAATGGGTAAAGATGAGCAATGAGATCTACCAATTTATTAAACCAGCCACAACGGAAATGAGAAAGAGAAGGCTGATGTTTTTTGGTCATCTGGTGAGAATGGACGATGACAGATTAATGAAGAAAATGTTGGTAAGGAATAAAGAAAGACCTCAGAGAACTTGGACTTACAGAAATGGATGCAATGAATAGGGACAAATACAGCAAGGCAATAACTGAATTCGTGGTTTTTCAGGAGGCTCCAAACCAGAGACCAACAGGAAACTAACAGCTGAACATGTGGCAAAAATGGCAGCAGGCAGAAGAGCAGCCCAAGAAGAAAGAAAGAAAAAGTGAACATGTTATGCGGTCCTTAATTGACCAATTCATGTAAATAAAATAAATAAAGAATGAAACAAAAACCAAATAGAGATAAAATGTCAAAAATGCATATTTGAAACACTTCACACATGAAAACAATACACACACATTGTGCTTGATGTGTTGCCAAATTCCTAACAGTAAGTGAAAAGTTGTGTCGGGATTGGTAGCCACGCCTCCCCATCAATGTCAGCACTTTCTCCAAGGTTGGCTGAGAGAGGCACAGCCATATGAGAAACGTGATTTTGAACATATAGGTCTAAAATTTAAAGAAAAAGGAGAAGAAGAAAAGAAGAAAATGAACCTCACCAGTCATAAAATTCTCAAATCCCAGATATTTTTGCAACCCCAGACAGCAGTGAAAAACCAGGAGTGTCCAAGCTAATCCTGGATGTATGGTAAGCCTATCTATAAAAACCTCCATCCATGTGAAGCCTACTGGCCACCAACAGTACTTTCATTTTCATAGTTGTCATCCCTTAAACGCTGTAAGATCCCTCCCATACACTCTGCTGATGCACAGACATTACATCTGCAGTGATGAGCAATCCCTTGTGCAGTATGGTGGTGCTCTCATCAGGGTCTTCACAAACTGTCGCTGCTCTCCAAACCCTAGTCCACTAATGAATCTCTTGCACCCTTTACACACGTGTCCTTAACCCTATAACACCCCCATGAACCAGCTGCATAGTAGTACTCCCTCTCATTACCAAACATCACTGCATACTGAAAAAACTGAAACTGTCTTTTTCTAGGGTTTCTGCTATCTGTCGTTGTGCCAGGAAATGACAAACATCCTTCCCCCATACAAAACTTTCCCACTTCTGCCAAAGTGGTAGTCTGCTGCTCACCCATACCATGAAGTAGCCTCATTCATCCTTATGCCACACCTACTCTCAACCTCCTGACTCATGAGTCATACCCCTCTGGAAGATGCAGAAAGCAAGACGTGTCATATGCAATCTCCTAGCACACCGTTTTCCAGTCCCGTCATAGCCAGAGTCGACATCCCAGTGGCTGAACATGCAAGTGAGCTCAATATACTCAACTCCACACCCTTGCCCCCCTCCTTCCTCTCAATACAGATTGTTTGGTGAGGATCACATTCTGAGCTGCTGTGCACGTCATGCTTGGTCTCCCAGGTCTCCAGATCTCAGTCACTTTGATTATAGGTTGTGGGGTTACCTGAAGTCGCAAGTCTACCGCAATTGTCCGACCCCGTTAGGCATGCTAAAATACAAAGACAACATCCGTTGGCAGTTTCTCACCATACCTAATGATACACTGTACAGTGCTGTTCACAGCATTATCCCTCAACAACAGGTATTGTTGATGAATGACAGTGGACCTGTTGAGCATTTCTTACAAAGAATTTTGTTTGCTAAAAATCAGATATTATGATAATTATTGCATTTGTGTCATATGAAGTACCTTCTGTTGGTCATTTTGTGCACTTTTTTTGTTTCATTAAAATCCCATGTCATTTCGAGCAGTGTGTCAATTTTACCTCTCTACCGACATTATTCCATGAAGTATTGAATTTTCAAATGTTAATGGACTTTTGAATCACCCTCCAATTTATTGTCTGAAAGCTTAGTAATGTTTTCTGTCTTGTTTGTACCTATTGACTGTTCAGTCCCTCAACTATAAAATGAATTGTTAACTTTGCTGCTTCCAGTATTTGTATTAAACCTAGAAATTTTCATTAACAAAAACAATTCAGAGTTGCTGATATTGATAGTTTAAACATAACATTAAATTGGGAATTGGGGTGTTATTGAGACATCCTTTTAGGTATCATGAGGGACATGCTCCTTCTTTTCACAGTTAGCACAAAGTGTCTACAAGTGGATGACTTGGCTGGCGTAACAGTAATAAACTGCATATGCAAATCTTCCTTTTGACTCAGTCTATATGTTGGTGAACTCTGTATCAAAATTCCCAACTTTAATTTAGTACTGTAATATGTATAGATTAAGGAGTTCCCATGAATATTATTATGTGTATACAGTATATACGTATCTTGAAAATAGTTCAGTGTTTAATGATTTATTCACCCAATTCTTAAACTTGCATAAATGATGGGTAGCAAATATGAATCACCACTGCCGTATTGGCTGATTTATTTTCTACCATTGCTGTATAAATGTATCATGGAATGGTTTAGGTACAAGAGGACACAGATTTTTTTAAAAATTTGAACATACAACATTTTTTTGCAATTAATGTAACATGTTTTGGACTGTTTGCCCATAATGGGCATTGTATACATTGAATAGGACATATAGAAAACACATCAACTGCACAAAAATATATTTATCTTAAATTTAATTTGCTCTTATTGCACATTGAAAAAAGGGGTGGAGGTGTTACAGTGATTGTTCTTCAGCTGACAATAGCATCCTTTATTTAAAATAATTTTCTGCTGCATTTTTCTTTTTCATTGAGTTGTAAATGACAGTTTTTGTGCTCACCTTGCAGTCAGTTTTACTTCCATTTGTGTTTGCTTCCTTGTCAGTTAAAGTTAATTCACCTAATCTTTAACAGCCTAATATAAAGTTTTTGTTTTACATAAAATGATCACACCTAAGTTGATGACATTGAATTTTGTGTTTTAGTAATGTGTGTTTTTCCCCACAGAATGGTACTGGAAGTGCGTGCTTCAGAACTATATTCTAAAACTGATGGCAGTTGTCACTGGCTTGCTATCCGTTGCTGTTGTTTGGTCAGAAGTTACTTTTTTTAACAAAGAACCAGTTCTGTCATTGTTTGCAGAGTTCATTAATTTAGCAGCAGCAAGTTATGATTATGCCACAATAGAGGTGAGCTGTAATTTTCTGTATCTTATGTTGAGCTTCTAGCTATTGAATATGTTTGTTAGTCATTTGAATTGAGTTTTTTTTTCTTTTCTCCAGTTTCCAATGTTTTCGAAGTTATGGTATTCTACCAAAGACACCATGTCTCCTTGTGTTACTTTTCATGTTTTCCTGTCAGATTTGTTGCAAATATGCTTCTCGGGTTTGCTGTCGGATCGTATTGTGTAACTCGCACAGCACCAGCAAAATTGAGTAATTTATTGTGCTCGGTCAAAGACGACCTTGGCCTTAGGAAATGTGGTGTGTATAAAATCCCATGCCAATGTGGAAAATCTTACATTGGACAGACATGCCGAACTGTGCAAGAATGTTGCATCGAACAACATCGTCATACACGCCTGGGGCAACCTGATAAATCAGTGGTAGCAGAGCATTGCCTGGACACGGGACATTGTGTGCTTTACGAACAGATGGAAATGTTGTCCCCAGCATCATCTTTCTAGGTTTGTGTTGTTAAGGAGGCCATACATACATACGAGGGTAATCCCAAAAGTAAGGTCTCCTATTTTTTTATAAGTACAGAACTCTGTTTGTGTGATAGTTGGTCACACTGTTATGACGAGTGCTTCACACGCCATGTATAAACTTTAGCATGCCACGCTGAGGTGCTCAGTCTTGGCTTGGCGGCCATTGAGAATGGATCTCCTGTTGGATGTTACTGCCAAGTGCAAATTGTGCACAGTTATTTGGTTTTTGAACGCAAAGGGCACCGATTGAAACCCATCGCCAATTGATGGAAGTGTGTGGTGAGTCGTGCATGGATGTCAAAAATGTACGTAAGTGGTGTATTGTGTCTCCACAATATCCTTTCTTTCAGGAGTGCTAGTTCTGCAAGTTTCGCAGGAGAGCTTCTGTAAAGTATGGAAGGTAGGAGATGAGGTACTGGCAGAAGTAAAGCTGTGAGTACCGGGCGTGAGTCGTGCTTCAGTAGCTCAGTTGGTAGAGCACTTGCCCGCGAAAGGCAAAGGTCCTGAGTTCGAGTCTCGGTCAGGCACACAGTTTTAATCTGCCAGGAAGTTTCATATCAGCGCACACTCCGCTGCAGAGTGAAAATCTCATTCTAGTTGTTCATTAGTGGAATATTTCTTGAATGGTTGAAATATGCTGAAGTTAAGCCACTGTTTAAGAAGGGAGATAAAGAAATAGTGTGAAATTTCTGTCCAATTTCAGTTTTTCCAAAATTCTCAAAAATTTTAGGAAAGGTAATGTACAATCTGCTTTACAACATTTATCACAAATGACATACTGTCAAAGTCGCAGTTCGGATTTCTAATGGGTTCTGATATTGAGAAGGCTATCTACACTTACAGTGAAAATGTGCTTAATTCATTAGACAAAAAATTGCAGGCAACTGGTATATTTCGTGATCTGTCAAAGGCATTTGACTGTGTAAATCACTATATCCTTTTAAGTAAATTAGAATATTATGGTGTAACAGGAAACACTGCAAAATGGTTCAAATCTTATAACTCTCGCAGAAAACAAAGGGTGGTATTAGGAAAGAGACATGTATTAAGCTATCAGGCATCATTCAACTGTGAACTAATTACATGTGGGGTCCCACAAGGTTACATCTTTGGGCCCTTACCTTTTCTTGTGTATATAATGACCTTTCATCAGTAACATTACCAGATGCCAAGTTTATTTTGTTAGCCGATGATACAAACATTGCAATAAATAGCAAATCATGTGTAGTTTCAGAAACATTGGCTAATAAAATATTTGTGGACATTAATCACTGGTTCCTAGCCAATTCTTTGTCACTAAACTTTGAAAAAACACATTACATGCAGTTCAGAACTTGTAAGGAGTGTCCCATGAGTATATGCCTAACATATGATGACAAGCAGATAGAAGAAATGGACAGTGTTAAATTCTTGGGATTACAGCTTGATAATAAATTCAACTGCTGAACTGTCTAAACAAATCTCTATTTGCAATGCCAATTCTGTCAGACCTAGGGGATATAAAAACGAAAAAGCTGGCATACTATGCCTACTTTCACTCCATAATGTCATATGGAATTACACTCCTGGAAATGGAAAAAAGAACACATTGACACCGGTGTGTCAGACCCACCATACTTGCTCCGGACACTGCGAGAGGGCTGTACAAGCAATGATCACACGCACGGCACAGCGGACACACCAGGAACCGCGGTGTTGGCCGTCGAATTGCGCTAGCTGCGCAGCATTTGTGCACCGCCGCCGTCAGTGTCAGCCAGTTTGCCGTGGCATACGGAGCTCCATCGCAGTCTTTAACACTGGTAGCATGCCGCGACAGCGTGGACGTGAACCGTATGTGCAGTTGACGGACTTTGAGCGAGGGCGTATAGTGGGCATGCGGAAGGCCGGGTGGACGTACCGCCGAATTGCTCAACATGTGGGGCGTGAGGTCTCCACAGTACATCGATGTTGTCGCCAGTGGTCGGCGGAAGGTGCACGTGCCCGTCGACCTGGGACCGGACCGCAGCGACGCACGGATGCACGCCAAGACCGTAGGATCCTACGCAGTGCCGTGGGGGACCGCACCGCCACTTCCCAGCAAATTAGGGACACTGTTGCTCCTGGGGTATCGGCGAGGACCATTCGCAACCGTCTCCATGAAGCTGGGCTACGGTCCCGCACACCGTTAGGCCGTCTTCCGCTCACCCCCCAACATCGTGCAGCCTGCCTCCAGTGGTGTCACGACAGGCGTGAATGGAGGGACGAATGGAGACGTGTCGTCTTCAGCGATGAGAGTCGCTTCTGCCTTGGTGCCAATGATGGTGGTATGCGTGTTTGGCGCCGTGCAGGTGAGCGCCACAATCAGGACTGCATACGACCGAGGCACACAGGGCCAACACCCGGCATCATGGTGTGGGGAGCGATCTCCTACACTGGACGTACACCACTGGTGATCGTCGAGGGGACACTGAATAGTGCACGGTACATCCAAACCGTCATCGAACCCATCGTTCTACCATTCCTAGACCGGCAAGGGAACTTGCTGTTCCAACAGGACAATGCACGTCCGCATGTATCCCGTGCCACCCAACGTGCTCTAGAAGGTGTAAGTCAACTACCCTGGCCAGCAAGATCTCCGGATCTGTCCCCCATTGAGCATGTTTGGGACTGGATGAAGCGTCGTCTCACGCGGTCTGCACGTCCAGCACGAACGCTGGTCCAACTGAGGTGCCAGGTGGAAATGGCATGGCAAGCCGTTCCACAGGACTACATCCAGCATCTCTACGATAGTCTCCATGGGAGAATAGCAGCCTGCATTGCTGCGAAAGGTGCATATACACTGTACTAGTGCCGACATTGTGCATGCTCTGTTGCCTGTGTCTCTGTGCCTGTGGTTCTGTCAGTGTGATCATGTGATGTATCTGACCCCAGGAATGTGTCAATAAAGTTTCCCCTTCCTGGGACAATGAATTCACGGTGTTCTTATTTCAATTTCCAGGAGTGTATTTTGTGGGGTAATTTATCAAGCAAAGCTAAAGTTTTCTGGACACAAAAATGTGCAATAAGAGTTATATGTGGTGTGAACTCAAGAACATCCTGTAGAGGCCTGTTTAAGGAACTAGGGATACTAACTACTGCTTCCCAATATATTTATTCCTTAATGAAATTTGCCATTAAAATATATATCACTTTTTCAAACCAACAGCTCAGTTCATGGAATCAATACTAAAAATAAGAAAAATCTTCACAAGGATTTAAAGTCAGTCACTCTTGTACAAAAAGATGTGCATTGTTCAGGAACACACATTTTCAGTAACTTGCCAGCAGCCATAAAAAGCTTAACAACCAATGAAATTCAGTTTAAGAGAAGCCTAAAGAATTTATTGGTGGCCAACTACTTCTACTCCATTGATGAATTTCCCAGTAGAACCAACTGACACGTATGATCTAACTTCTGCACCATTTCATTGCAGTAATGTGTAATGTATTATTATTTTTGTGACATGTTCTATGTCGTGGAGGACCTCCTCACTATGGATCAATTGGAATGAAAGTAAATATAATATAATCTAATCAAGATTTTTTATTGCAGAGTGGAAGATCATCCATTTTTAGTTCAGCCTGACACATTAATTTGATTTAGTTTTTCTAAGTACTTTGGTTAGCCTATTTCTATTGTGGTATGTTTTGTAAACTGACTTCCATAATTGTTCTGCAAGTGTTTTAGTTTTACGTAAATAGTGGTCTTACAAATTGTAGTCATGCTTGGTACAAGAATTTTAGTACAGGCGCTAATGATCAGTTTCAAACATCTAGTAACCACCACCACAACCATCACACAACAAGGTCACTGCTGATTTCCAAGTCTATATTTATTTAATCTGAGTTTATACTTCATCTCAAATGACTGTGTTGGCATTGAGACATTAAATCAGAAGTTTCCTTTCTTTGTTCTGAATAAATCTGAAAAAGTGGGAAAGCTTTAGAATGCATGTACAAGCAATATTGGCCAAAGTAAGGAAGACTTTGAATTAATGTATCAGTGGAAGCACTGAGTATTTAACTACTTTACTATTTTTCAAAATATATTTTTGGTTCTTTTGCTTCATTTATATCCATTGTAATATAATAAATTATAAAGAAAATGAAGAAAAAGAAAAGAAACATAACTTTTTTAATTAGGTATTTTCTTATATCTTTCTTAATTTGAAGGATTTATTGCAAAACTTTTTGGTGAGATTTTGTAGTGTTTTTTCATTCAGCCATGTAATTTTTTAATATATGTATTTCTCTAATCACTAGGTTCTTTCAACATTGGTCATTGCATACTTGTGCTATTGCGCCTATTCTACAGTTCTCAAGATTAAATTTTTAAACCTCTACTACCTTGCTCCACATCATCAGACAGATGAATATTCACTTATCTTCTCTGGAATGATGTTATGTAGGCTCACACCACCTATTTGCCTAAATTTTTTGGGACTGATCCACATGGATAGCCATGTCATAAAAACACACATCATGGAGACTTACTACACACAGGTAGGTGCTGTTGTATATATACAATACTACTTTTGAGTGGCACGGATACAGTAATTAGTTGTAGGCGCTTATTTTTTCATCATTGTGTAATTTTTATTGAATTTTATGAAGTCTGAAATTGAAAAGACAATGAGTTTATATTCCATTTAGTACCACCTATGTAATATATCCAGTGGATATCATTTTCCTGGTCTGTTTGAGTTCTAGCTGTCATTATTTTGTTGTGAAATTGAGAGCATGAGTTAAACGTTGTAGATATATCAGCTTCCTACCCTTGAGTGACAAACATGATGACAGTTTTGTTTACTCACACAAAATTAGGTCACTTTGGATACCTGGTTTTAATAACAATACCTTAAAGTTAAATGTTTAGAACCAGTTGTCTGGACACAAAACTTAACTCCTGCCAGGCATTTCCACTCATTTCAGGATAACCCCCCATTTCTCTGCTCTTTCAAAACCTACCCCATAGTTTTGTTGCTAAACCTTTTCTGTAAACGTCCTGCTTTTGACCATCTGTATTTCCTTACCTCAGTTTTTCCAATTCCCTTCTATAGTCAGTCATGATAAAGCCTTGAGCAGTCTAAACACTTTAACACAGTGAGAAATTAGTGCTACATTCACTTACTGTATTGCAGTCATTGTTCATGATTACAGGATGTTCTTGTTAACAAGAATGTTGACCATGTATCATTTGCTTATGTAATTTATTTATTTGATGCAAATCATTCTTAGGTATGTTTCACTGAAATGGGGCACACATTTGTGAGGATTATATATTTTTGCATAGCCCCCACCACGTGACACAATTATACCAAAGCTGAAAATGTGCCCAGGTTGTGATAAAAAAAATCTTGCAATATTATGTCTACGTGCCAGCTCCTCTCTGCATGAGGCATTGCTTCACTCAAAATTGCACCTCATATATGTGTAAGGCAGGTTCCCATATGGTAATGAGAGTGAATATGTTGTCTCGGAGTATTACATTATATGCAAGGCAGTGGATCCTCTGTCCAAGAGACCCATCTGTTGTCCATGAAATTAGGACATTCATATGTGATGAGTGACTGCCTCTGCTTATTTTCATATTGAGCTTAATACTCTGATGGAGGGAGTTAATGTGATAATGATTGTAAGAGAGTCAGTGGACATTTGCATTGCCAATACTTTAGTAAACTGAGACATCAGATTTCAATCGAGCAACTTATGGAAACATATTGTAGACCTGCTCAAAAACAAATGCCAACAAAGGTTGAGGGAGGCAGTGTTCATCACAAGGATGTTAATACTAGTGGTCTTGTTAGTGCAGATTCATAAACTTTTTCATTTTGGGTATAGCTGAAGAGTGGGATGGGCAGTACACAAACATAAATAATCAATTCTTGTGTGTGGTTACCTTCAGTACTTTAGGTTACTAGATGATAGCAGGCTGGTATGTTACTGAAATAGTTTGTTATTTTTATGATGTTATCTTCCTGGACATTGAAGAACCACTAAAATGTGAGATCTTCGCTACTGTCAAAAAATTTCTACTGTTTACTTACTTGCTGATTCTTATTTGTATTGAGAAATAGTTGTATTGTGAGTGCCATCTTACATCACATGAGCTAATTGCAAGTCATACATTTTGTGACTGCAAGACAATGTAAATCTCTTACATATACTCTGATATCGATACAACAAAATATGTATTTATTTAAAAATCACCTCTTACTGTATATTACTTTCACAATATTCGTAAATTGTTGTCACACACATATTCAAATATAAATTTTTTATTAGTTATGTAGCAAAGCAGAATTGTGTATGTATTATGGAAACATCGACATGATGGCATACATAGTTGTGAAAATATATATTTTTTTTCTTTTCTTTTAACAGGTAATGGGACATATGGATGTTGTGCCCATTATATCGGATGGCTTCAATGTATATTTTCCTATAGCCGTCCTGGCATTTTGCCTTGCAACTTACTTTAATGTTGGGTCTCGTATTGTGTCATGGATAGGATTTCACCAGTTTTTGGGTGATGAAGAAACTGCAGACTTGGTTGCTGATGGAAGAGCGCACATAAGAAGAGGTAGGCTCATAGAAACAAAACTATGCATTAAAACTTACTATACTAAAGAGTCAGAAAATGTACAAATGATGTTTTTGCCTAATCTTCAATTTTTGTGTGGAATTTCGACACGCATACATGCTGGTACTTGTTAAAAATAGCTAAAAGTAGGCACAACATACTATTGGGTGGGTATGGATCAATAGGAATAAGATCCTGAATTACAGAAAACAGATTGAGTGAAGGAATTAGTGATATATTTTCATTGGGTAGTGTTAGGATAGTAAGGGCAAGAACTGACAAAGGAAAAAAATGGCTTAAACATAGTTCCACTTTGAATGTGTGAGAATGCGCTAAGATTTTTACAGACAAGGGAACATTTCCATGTTCAAATAAACAATCACGATGAAACTGGACAAATGTAAAGAGTGGACAAAATAAAGCAATACATATTTTTTCTTTTTGTTTTTGCCCAATTTTGCTTTTAAGGAATAAAACGCACCTTAAAAGTTAATTTGGTATATTAGGTTTCAAGGGGATATCTTGGAAGCGATTATATATAAAAAGTGTTTCTCATGTAAAAGTTTATATGTAATTAGCACACTCAAAAACTGTACCGTCAACTTTAGCAGTGATTTGAAATTCTGCAAATCACCCAACCACCATTGATCATCGAAAGTGTAAAATTTTCTTACTACTTAAAGCAACTTTCAAGCCACATACATTGTGTAGTAAAACTGCTTTCTGAAATACCATTTTTGGGAAATTTTAGTTTATGCTTTACATTCATGATTATTTTTTTAATAATGTAAATGTGGGTATGTTGTTAATTTAAAGTAATAGGTAACTCATTACTATGATAGAAAATGATTAAAATATTACCTGAGCATAAGGAACTTGTTCACCTGGTGATCCCAAAGTGCTCGCCACAGGTACAAATGGTGAGAAGATTTTCAGATATAGTTCTGTTGAATAATTATGATGTCAATGTTCACTTGAGAAACAATATAATCAAGCTGCAGCCACTAGTACATAATCAATTATCTTTGCCAAAGCTTACCAGTGTACTGAAATATGCCTGATACAAATCAGGATATCTAGAGGATCACCTGCAACAATTTTAAATACTGCTGAATTTTGTGTTATAATGTGTTCTCCATCTTGTATATTATGTGAAGAAATTGCATGGTATAAAAAACATTGTGTCAAAGCATTTCTGTACAGATTATTATTATTATTATTATTATTATTATTATTATTGTTGTAATGATTTTGTATCATGATAAAGGGTAAGGAGTCATTCCAATCCCGGGAGCGGAAAGACTCACCTTAGGGGGGAAAAAAGGACGGGTACACACTCGCGCGCGCGCACACACACCCACACACACATCCATCCATCCATCCACACACACACAGACACAAGCAGGAATATGTCTGCTTGTGTGTGTGTGTGTGTGTGTGTGTGTGTGTGTGTGTACCCGTCCTTTTTTCCCCCCTAAGGTGAGTCTTTCTGCTCCCGGGATTGGAATGACTCCTTACCCTCTCCCTTAAAACCCACATCCTTTTGTCTTTCCCTCTCCTTCCCTCTTTCCTGATGAGGCAACAGTTTGTTGCGAAAGCTTGAATTTTGTGTGTATGTTTGTGTTTGTTTGTGTGTCTGTCGACCTGCCCGCGCTTTCGTTTGGTAAGTCACATCATCTTTGTTTTTAGATATATTTTTCCCACGTGGAATGTTTCCCTCTGTTATATATATATATATATATATATATATATATATATATTTGTGTGTGTGAATGTAAAATATAAAATAACAATTAGTACATGAAATAAATACAATTAAATCAAATAATTAGAATAATAATGTGAGTGTTAAGATATTTTAATTGGGTAAGTTAAAAATACTCTGACAGCACATTGTGTGCAGCTTATTTTCTGAAAATGGTATTTCAGAAACCAGCTTTGTTACACAGCGATGCATGTGGCCTGAAAGCTTCCTTAATTTATGTTGTAACAAGAATTTCAATTTTTAAAGTTAATTAATTGATAGTTGGGTAGTTTGCAAAATTTCAAATTACTACAAATGTTGAGTATACATTTTTCAAGGACATTAATTACATATCAACTTCTATATGAAACAGTAGTTTGTATATCATCATTTTGAAGATATTGCCTCCAAACCAAATATGCCAATTTACCTTTTGGGGTGTGTTTCACCGCTTAAAAGTGAAATTGGGCTCAAGAAAAAAAAATACATATAACATTATACTGTCTACACACCCACCAAGTTTCATCAAAATCATTTATTTACGCTTCAGAACGTTCCCTTGTGAGTGAAATGGCACAGTGGTAAGTAGACTGGCCTCACCTTGGAACTGAGGGACTGAGCGTGATTCAGTGTTGAGTCCAATTGTCCTGATAAAAATTTGCAGTGGTTTCCCAAAATCGGATAAGACAAATGCTGAAATGGGTATTTTTCAAAGGACATGTCCAATTTCCCTCTCTATCTTTCCTCTATCCAAACTTGTGTCCCATTTTTAATGATATCATCAGCGGGACAGTGATTCCTCATTTTCTTTCCTTCTTGATAGGAATAATTTTTACTTTCTTTTTGCTTTGCCTCCCCGTTTCATGCAGACTTACAATTCACAAACAGGAGAAACTATATTAGAATTTGGAAATAATACACACTTACTACTTAATTTTTCCTCAATAATTTTTTATTGTGTAGTGCTTTCCATTGCAGTTCATGTTAGCCACTAAGCTGACCATAAACTAGTTTATGATGGTTAAAACATGCAGTTTAAATTTGCAGAATTTCTTAAAAGTAGAAGTTAACATAAATTGAAGTGAATTAATTACTTTGTCATGAGAGTTCCAGATACCAGCATATAATACATATAACTGGTTTAAGGTACTTTGTGAACATGTATTTTCATCAGTTTATATCTATAAAATGTAGCCTCTACGTTTTAGCAGTCTGCAGAAGAAAAGAAGACTGATTTAGGTAGCATTTCACATTGTAAGTGTATTTCACAGGAAAATGTAGGGACCTACTATTATATACCCACTGTGTTTTTTATTTGTCTTTGTAGCTTAGTAGGTAAGAGTTGGTCCCTTATTGGTTTTTCAACCCTCACAGTTATTTGTGTATGTGAAAAATTCTGGACATCACCATGGTTTGGAGTCCACATCCCACTATAACTGCCTGAGTAACTCAGCTGGAATGTTGGGGGAAGGTAAGGGCTTATCCCCCAATAGGACCATGCATATTAAAACAGTACAGTTTTAAAAACCAGTCTTCAGATTGAGGGCAGCTTTACCTTTAGTATAAAATATCTGTCATGTGTTTTTATTGCAAGAGAATATTAAATGTATTGTCTTGTTTTTACTGTGATAGAAATGAGAAGACGTCAAAGAGTCGAAGACTCAGTAAATCGTCGTAAAGCTTACGAAGAAAGGCTGCAAGACAGTACCCGATACAGGTCATCTCGAGAAGCTGCTGATGAGAGAGGTGAGATTGTAATTGTTGTAAATCAATTCTTCAACAACACTGATTTTATTAAACAAAAATTATGTACAAATAAATCACAGGACGTAATAGTTCCAACTTCACTGGAAATATACAAAACAAGAGAGTTCACCTCTTGGTGAACACTCACAGTTAACTGGAGGAGGGCACTGTGTGTAGATTTAACTGGAAGATACTCAAATACACCCAGTGCTCCCATTGCACTCATATGCAATCAGTTTGTTCACTGAAAAAAAAACAGTTGTCGGTTGAACAGTAAGTGCAGACAGTCCCACTTTTATGCAGACAGCTAAGTTCATATGCTTCCCAGATGTTGACAGTTGGTAACACAAAGTCCAAATCATAGTCCAAGAGAGAACCACATAGCACAGGGTTGTCAGTAGTAGGTGCACTAGAGAGCTTGCTGTAAACATCGACTGGTTGCAACGGATGAGGCCATGGCAGTTTGCAGCTGCCCTTAAATATGCTGCTGGTGTTTTGTCGTGTGACCTGGGGCTGGTGGATGCATCCTTTCATACTGTGACTAATGATCTCAGTGGATATATACATAATTGTGGTGATTTATGCATCAGTACATCTGCCAGGATTACAAGAGTCAAGCATCATTGTTACTTACATCTCATCATTTTGTTTTGCATATAAAAATGTATCTATTGATGATTATCAATATCACAATACAATCTGCATTGTAACAGGGCTTGATACAATCAGATGATTTTAGTGAAATAATAGGAGACTTCTTACAAAATTTTTCCATGGGCTGGATCACAGTTCACATGCACATGGTCATAACTTCCCTTCTCTCCACTTTCTGCACTCAATGGTGCATCTAAGATGTCCAAACATCACTCCTTTACTTATGAGTGTGGTGGTGATCATTAACACACAAACAGAAATGCCTGTTTCCCGTTTGGATCTCTGTCTCTGCTGCTCTTTTTTGTAACCCTAACTTATTTTCTAATTGGTGTATGCATACGCTGCTCTATTCCTCCTGCTTTAATCTCTGAATTTCTAAACTCCTAACTTTTACATCTCCATTGATATCTTCTTTGTGTCCTCTCTTCCTGTTCGCTACTGTTTCCAGAATTAGGTTAATCGATACAAAGTGACCAGAGCGTTGGCCTGCCCGCAAGGGCCAATCACAATGTCTCCCTTACCTATACCTTTTGAATTCCTGTTGATAAAATCACCTTTACTTTTAAGATCAAATTTAACCTGTTCTTTCCCTTTATATTTCAGAGCAAATGAACTTGGTTTTACCACAACCTCTTGTGACTAAAGTTAAATAAACTTCTTTAATCTGTTTGTGTGTACTGTTATGAATATCTTATTTGTTAATAGGCGTTCTACACTTGGTCCGTTAGTCATCACAACATGAAAATGTCCTCTCCATGGGCTTTCTAACTATACTGACCATCCTGTTTTCACACTTTCATCTTTTAATAATACCTTGTCTCCTTCCTTGAATTCCTTTTGGTTTTGAGTTTGACCATAATACTCCTTATTTTATTTATTTATTTATTTATTTATTGTTCCATGGGACCACATTTAGGAGAAGTCTCCATGGTCATGGAACGAGTCAATACATGAAATTATAACACGATTGTAGAAACAGATAAAATGAAACAAGTCGTTAGTTTAAATAAAGAAAATCAAGAATGTAACACTGGAATTTGCTTAATTTTTTATCTCTTCCAGGAGCTCCTCGACAGAATAGAAGGAGTGAGCCATGAGGAAACTCTTCAGTTTAGACTTAAAAGTGTTTGGGCTACTGCTAAGATTTTTGAGTTCTTGTGGTAGCTTATTGAAAATGGATGCAGCAGAATACTGCACTCCTTTCTGCACAAGAGTCAAGGAAGTGCATTCCACATGCAGATTTGATTTCTGCCTAGTATTAACTGAGTGAAAGCTGCTAACTCTTGGGAATAAGCTAATATTGCTAACAACAAACGACATTAAAGAAAATACATACTGTGAGGGCAATGTCAAAATTCCCAGACTATTGAATAGGGGTCGACAAGAGGTTTTCGAACTTACACCATACATAGCTCGAACAGCCCGTTTTTGAGCCAAAAATACCCTTTTTGAATCAGAAGAATTACCCCAAAAAATAATACCATATGACATAAGCGTATGAAAATATGCGAAGTATACTACTTTTCGTGTTGAAATGTCACTTATTTCAGATACTGTTCTAATGGTAAATAAAGCGGCATTTAGTTTCTGAACAAGATCCTGAACATGGGCTTTCCACAACAGCTTACTATCTATCTGTACGCCTAGGAACTTGAACTGTTCCGTCTCGCTTATAACATGCCCATTCTGTCTGATTAAAATGTCAGTTCTTGTTGAATTGTGGGTTAGAAACTGTAAAAACTGAGTCTTACTGTGATTTAGCATCAAATTATTTTCCACAAGCCACGAACTTACTTCATGAACTACATTATTTGATAATGTTTCAATATTACACACAAGATCCTTCACTACCAAGGTGGTGTCATCAGCAAACAGAAATATTTTTGAATCACCTGTAATACTAGAAGGCATATCATTTACATAAATAAGGAACAGCAGTGGCCCCAGCACCGACCCTTGGGGAACGCCCCATTTAACAGTGCCCCATTGGGACTGAACATCATTACCACTCTCAATATTGCGGAGGATTACCTTCTGCTTTCTGTTCTTAAAGTAGGAGGCGAACCAATTGTAAGCTACTCCCCTTACTCCATAATGTTCCAACTTCTGCAGTAATATTTTGTGGTCAACACAGTCAAAAGCCTTCGTTAAATCAAAGAAAACACCTAACGTTCTCAACCTTTTATTTAATCCGTCCAAAACTTCACAGAGAAAAGAGAATATAGCATTTTCAGTTGTTAAGCCATTTCTAAAACCAAACTGTACATTTGACAGCAAATTATGTGAATTTAAATGCTGCAGTAACCTTGTATATACAAGCCTCTCGATAACTTTAGCAAACACCGATGGCATAGAAATAGGTCTATAATTGTCAACATTATCCCTGTCTCCCTTTTTATAAAGTGGCTTCACTACCGAGTACTTTAATCGGTCAGGAAACCGACCACTGCTAAAGGAAAAGTTACAGATATGGCTAAGTACTGAGCTAATATACGTGGAACAATACTTCAGTATTCTGCTAGATACCCCGTCATATCCATGAGAGTTCTTGGTCTTTAGTGATTTAATTATTAACTCAATCTCCCTCTTGTCAGTATCATGGAGAAGCATTTCAGGTAACAGTCTCGGAACACTTTTTTCTAAGAGCGCTATATGATTCCCTGTTGGGACTAGGTTTCTATTTAGTTCACCTGCTATATTCAGAAAGTGATTATTAAGTACTGTACATATATGCGACTTATCAGCAACACGGACATCCCCACTACGCACTGATTCTATATCCTCGACCTGTCTCTGCAGACCAGCCACTTCCTTTACGACTGACCATATGGTTTTAATTTTATCCTGAGACTTAGCTATTCTATCTGCATACCACATACTTTTTGCCTTCCTAATAACTTTTTTAAGCACCTTACAATACTGTTTGTAATGGGCTGCTGCATTTAGATTTTGACTGTTTCTAACGTTTTGATATAATTGCCACTTTGTTCTACAAGATATTCTTATCCCTTTAGTCAGCCACCCAGGCTGCCTGTTTGTGCTAGTACCCTGTTTTAAACGTTCTAACGGAAAGCAACTTTCAAAGAGCACGAGAAAAGTCTTGAGGAAAGCATTATATTTATCGTCTACTGTATCAGCACTATAAACATCTTGCCAATCTTGTTCCTTGATCAGGTTTACAAAAGTCTGTACAGCAACTGGATCAGCTTTCCTAAAAAGTTGGTAACTATATTTAACATGTGTTGAAGCACAAAAATCTTTTAGACTTAAAATTTGTGCATCATGATCTGAAAGGCCATTCACTTTTTTGCTAACAGAATGCCCTTCTAATAATGACGAATGAACAAAAATATTGTCTATGGTTGTTCTACTGTTCCCTTGCACTCTCGTTGGAAAGAATACGGTTTGCATAAGATTATATGAATTAAGGAGGTCTACCAGCATCCTTTTCCTTGCACAATCACTTATACAATTAATATTGAAGTCACCACATATAACTAACTTTTTGTATTTCCTATAAAGTGAACCAAGAACCTCCTCTAGCTTTAGCAAAAATGTTGTGAAATCGGAGTCTGGGGATCTATAAATAACAACAGTAAGAAGTTTAGCTCCACTAAATTTAACCACACCTGCACAACATTCAAACACCTTTTCAGTGCAGTACTTTGAAACATCAATTGACTCAAATGGGATACCGTTTTTCACATACATGGCTACTCCCCCACACCGCAAAGAGCTCCTAGAAAAGCTGCCAGCCAACCTGTATCCTGGTAAAGGAAGTCTCTGAATTATCTCCTTATTTAAGAAGTGTTCAGATATACCAATAATTTCAGAGTCAACATCTATAAGCAGTTCACTAACTTTATCTCGAATACCTTGTATATTTTGATGAAATATACTAATTCCCTCATTAATCGGATACCCAAGCTTTGTAGAAAGTGGTTTCTTTGTTAGAGAGACTTCCCTTAAGCAGAAATACCTATCAGCTGACTTCAATCTAAAAAAGGTACAGCTCTAACACCCACAACTACCGGAATTTTCCCATGAGTGATCCCACCACCCCCACCTATGCTGTCACCTATAAGTTTTGCCAACCTCCCCTTCCCATACCTGTTGAGGTGCAGGCCATGTCTGGTGAAACCCGTCCTACTGATAGACTCCACCTCCTCCTCCCTCCCTCCCTCCATCTTATATTACTTATTAAAACTCCATGCCATATGATTCATCTGATGTATCCTTTCCTTTATTTCTGTTACATAATCATTGTAGTTGTATTGTACTTAGGCCATATTGCACCGTAGGATACCAAAACTGTTGCATATTCCCCTGAAAAATAATTCAAATGGAGTGAACCCAGTTGATGAATGTAGTGTGGTGTTATAAAGGAAAGTGATAAAATGCATCCATTTATGCCTGTTTTCTTGCTTCATTCTCACATAAAGGCGTAGATATTCTGTTAGTGTTCAATGCATCCTTTTAAGTCACTGAGGAAGTTTGCTTCTTGGTCACTTATTAATATCCACAGTATTCCCTAATTACAAATTATTCTCTGTGCTAAGACTCACCTCTTGCATAAGTCTGCCTGAAATTCCTTCATATGGGACATCTAACTCTACCTTCATTACATGAAACTTGCATTACTTCCCCCTCCCCCATGCACCCTCCCTCCCTCCCTCCCTCCCTCCCTCCCTCCCTCCCTCCCTCCCTCCCTCCCTCCCTCCCTCCCTCCCTCCCTCCCTCCCTCCCTCCCTCCCTCCCTCCCTCCCTCCCTCCCTCCCTCCCTCCCTCCCTCCCTCCCTCCCTCCCTCCCTCCCTCCCTCCCTCCCTCCCTCCCTCCCTCCCTCCCTCCCTCCCTCCCTCCCTCCCTCCCTCCCTCCCTCCCTCCCTCCCTCCCTCCCTCCCTCCCTCCCTCCCTCCCTCCCTCCCTCCCTCCCTCCCTCCCTCCCTCCCTCCCTCCCTCCCTCCCTCCCTCCCTCCCTCCCTCCCTCCCTCCCTCCCTCCCTCCCTCCCTCCCTCCCTCCCTCCCTCCCTCCCTCCCTCCCTCCCTCCCTCCCTCCCTCCCTCCCTCCCTCCCTCCCTCCCTCCCTCCCTCCCTCCCTCCCTCCCTCCCTCCCTCCCTCCCTCCCTCCCTCCCTCCCTCCCTCCCTCCCTCCCTCCCTCCCTCCCTCCCTCCCTCCCTCCCTCCCTCCCTCCCTCCCTCCCTCCCTCCCTCCCTCCCTCCCTCCCTCCCTCCCTCCCTCCCTCCCTCCCTCCCTCCCTCCCTCCCTCCCTCCCTCCCTCCCTCCCTCCCTCCCTCCCTCCCTCCCTCCCTCCCTCCCTCCCTCCCTCCCTCCCTCCCTCCCTCCCTCCCTCCCTCCCTCCCTCCCTCCCTCCCTCCCTCCCTCCCTCCCTCCCTCCCTCCCTCCCTCCCTCCCTCCCTCCCTCCCTCCCTCCCTCCCTCCCTCCCTCCCTCCCTCCCTCCCTCCCTCCCCCCCCCCCTCTCTCACACACACACACACACACACACACACACACACACACACTCACTCACTCTCTCTCTCTCTGTATCCTCAGCATTAATGTTGTGGCTCCATCGTGCTTCTCTCTTACTTTCATCATGATCTCTCTAAGTTTTATTCTTTCATTGGCATTACTGGCCACAGTATCATTCAATGCTGATTCCTTTATTATGCTAATCTGAGCAGCACTGTCTGCTATGAAACTTGATGTTCCAGCACTTCCCTGGGTGCATCTTATATTTACAAAATTATTCCTGTCCTTACAGTCTACTGAGTATAACTCTACGGCATGGGTGTACTGTATACTCATGGCATTCTTTCATTTCCTGGTTTCTGAGTCGTCATATTTGCTAGTCTAGCATCAGCATGACACTGTTAGGATGTGTGTCCTATTTCTTTACAAACATAATATATCACAAGTCGTGCCTGATCACCCAGTCCTGGATACCCTTGAAGATTGCATCGATGACACATTGTCAGTCACAGGCTTCCAGTTTCCCTTTGATGACCTCTGCATAGTGTTTCCTCTATCCTTCTTGGTGATGGTGAGGATGGGGTGCCCATTTTTATGCTACATTACAACTCAGCTGCATGGCATCAATTTTCCTGACATGTTTCCCCATAGTGCAATCCCTCGAATGATGGCTTTCTCTCTTATACATAAAACAGTAGTCTCTCTGGCAACTGGATTCACTGAACCTTTTTGTAAGATGTGATTGATGCTTCTTGTGTTAATGCTAGATCTACTGCTTGTGCTAACGTTACATCCTCTCCTCCCTCTCTCAGAGCAGTCTTAATGTTCTGCATAAACACCACTTGTGCCAGCTTCCCAACTAGAGCATGGCTACCAGGAACATCTGGTGCCCTCATCACTTCCTGGAGGGCTTCTCGCAATTGGTGTAGCAATGTGTCAACACAACTTGCCCTTTGAGCCATACTTTCAGCCCTTCTCTGTCTACAAGAGAATAATGAACATGCATGGTAATGTAGAGTCTGTTTTGACTGATAGTTCTCCACTAAAATTCCTTTCACATCTGACCAAGTTGCTGTCAAATTGCATACGAGTAGTTTACTTTGAGTTGCACCCCACAATCCATGTTTTAAAAAATTTTAATAGCACACTATAACTATGACTTGGCATTAGTTCAAGTGCTGGATGTCCACAGGTGTCTAAAAATTATCTAAGTTCATCTTTATTTCCATCAAAAGCTCTAGAGATTAACTTAAATGACTCAGGTAAGACAATATGTTGTGTGGGGACCTCACTACCTTTCGTATTCATATTAGGTGGTTTTTCACCCTTTTTCACAGCTGTAAACCTCATTTCAGTATTATGCTGTGATCCACTCACTGCGTTTCTCATTCCGGTGATGGTGCTAAGTTGACATCTCATGCAAGTGAAAGGTTGAAATTTGGTAGTCTACACACACCTGCCTCTGATTCAAGTGTCGATGTTGTTTCTCCTGAGAAGGCAGCCTGTCTTGTTTACTGCTGTGGACTACTCACTGTGGTCTCATCAATCCCTTGAAATGAAATGGCATGGTGGGTTCTACTTGACTGCCTCCTCCCCCTCCTCCTACTCCTCCCCCTCCACACATCCTAACCTCCCCCTCCCCCCACCCTACGCCTTCCCCTCCCCCTCCCCCACCCTACGCCTTCCCCTCCCCCTCCCCCCACCCTACGCCTTCCCTTCCCCCTCCCTCCACCCTACCCCTTCCCTCCCCCTCATCGCCCCTCCCCCTCACCCTCCCCACTCACCCTCCCCCTCCCCATCCCCCCTCACCTTCACCCTCCCCCCTCACCCACCCCCTCCCCCACCCCACTCAACCTCACCCTCCCCCCTCACCCTCACCCTCACCCTCATCATCACCCTCCCCCCTCACCCTCCCCCCTCACCCTCCCCCCTCACCCTCCCCCCTCACCCTCCCCTCTCACCCTCCCCCTCCCCCCTCCCCCCCTCACCCTCACCCTCCCCCTCCCCCTCCCCCCTCACCCTCACCCTCCCCCTCCCCCCTCACCCTCACCCTCACCCTCCCCCCTCACCCTCACCCTCCCCCCTCACCCTCCCCCCTCACCATCACTCTCACCCCACCATCACTCTCACCCCACCATCACTCTCACCCCACCATCACTCTCACCCCACCATCACTCTCACCCCACCATCACTCTCACCCCACACCCTCACTCTCACCCCCCACCACCACTCTCCCCCACCACTCTCCCCCACCATCACTCTCCCCCCACCCTCACTCTCCCCCCACCCTCACTCTCCCCCCACCCCCTCACTCTCCCCCCTCGCCCTCACTCTCCCCCCTCGCCCTCACTCTCCCCCCTCGCCCTCACTCTCCCCCCTCGCCCTCACTCTCCCCCCTCGCCCTCACTCTCCCCCCTCGCCCTCACTCTCCCCCCTCGCCCTCACTCTCCCCCCTCGCCCTCACTCTCCCCCCTCGCCCTCACTCTCCCCCCTCGCCCTCACTCTCCCCCCTCGCCCTCACTCTCCCCCCTCGCCCTCACTCTCCCCCCTCGCCCTCACTCTCCCCCCTCGCCCTCACTCTCCCCCCTCGCCCTCACTCTCCCCCCTCGCCCTCACTCTCCCCCCTCGCCCTCACTCTCCCCCCTCGCCCTCACTCTCCCCCCTCGCCCTCACTCTCCCCCCTCGCCCTCACTCTCCCCCCTCGCCCTCACTCTCCCCCCTCGCCCTCACTCTCCCCCCTCGCCCTCACTCTCCCCCCTCGCCCTCACTCTCCCCCCTCGCCCTCACTCTCCCCCCTCGCCCTCACTCTCCCCCCTCGCCCTCACTCTCCCCCCTCGCCCTCACTCTCCCCCCTCGCCCTCACTCTCCCCCCTCGCCCTCACTCTCCCCCCTCGCCCTCACTCTCCCCCCTCGCCCTCACTCTCCCCCCTCGCCCTCACTCTCCCCCCTCGCCCTCACTCTCCCCCCTCGCCCTCACTCTCACCCCTCGCCATCACCCTCACCCCTTACTCTCACTCTCACCCCTCACTCCTCACTCTCACTCTCCCCCCTCGCCATCGCCATCACCCTCACCCCTCACTCTCACTCTCCCCCCTCGCCATCGCCATCACCCTCACCCCTCACTCTCACTCTCCCCCCTCGCCATCGCCATCACCCTCACCCCTCACTCTCACTCTCACTCTCCCCCCTCGCCATCGCCATCACCCTCACCCCTCACTCTCACTCTCACTCTCCCCCCTCGCCATCGCCATCGCCATCACCCTCACCCTCCCCCTCACCCCTCACCCCTCACCCCTCACCCCTCACCCCTCACCCCTCACCCCTCACCCCTCACCCTCACCCTCACCCTCACCCTCACCCTCACCCTCACCCTCGCCCTCACCCCTCGCCCTCGCCCTCGCCCTCGCCCTCGCCCTCGCCCTCGCCCTCGCCCCTCGCCCCTCGCCCCTCGCCCCTCGCCCCTCGCCCCTCGCCCCTCGCCCCTCGCCCCTCGCCCCTCGCCCCTCGCCCCTCGCCCCTCGCCCCTCGCCCCCCACCTCACCACCCCACCCTCACCCCACCCTCACCCTCACCCTCACCCTCACCCTCACCCTCACCCTCCCCTCCCTTCCCCTCTCCTCCCCTCTCCCCTCCCTGTCCCCCCTCACCCTCATGCTCCTCTCCCCCTTCCATCCCCCCTCCCGTGCCCCCTTCCCTCCTCTCCTCCCCTCTCCTCCCCTCCTCTCCTCCCCCCTCCTCCCCCCCTCCTCCCCCCCTCCTCCCCTCTCCTCCCCTCCCCTCCCCTCTCCTCCCCTCTCCTCCCCTCCCCTCCCCTCTCCTCCCCTCCCCTCCCCTCTCCTCCCCTCCCCTCCCCTCCCTGTCCCCCCTCCCCCTCATGCTCCTCTCCCCCTTCCATCCCCCCTCCCGTGCCCCCTCCCCCCTCCTCCCCCGCTCCTCCCCCCTCCTGCCCCCCCTCCTCTCCCCTTAACCCCTCACCCTCCCCCTCCCCTCTCACCCCGCACCCCTTAACCTCTCACCCTCCCCTCTCACCCCGCACCCCTTAACCTCTCACCCCGCACCCCTTAACCTCTCACCCTCCCCTCTCACCCCGCACCCCTTAACACCTCACCCCCCACCCTCCACCCTTTCCAGTATATTAATTCCTTGATGAAATTTGCGATTAAAAATCTATGTTTGAAACCAACAGCTTACCTCATTAAATAAATACTAGAAATGATGATAATCTCCACAAAGATTTAATGTTAGGTACTTTTGCTCAGCAGGGCATCCATTATTCAGGAAGACACGTTTTCAATAGCTTGTCAGCAGCCATAAAAAGTTTAACTACTAACGAAGTTCAGTTGAAGAGAAGCCTAAAGAATTCATTGATGGCCAACTCGTCCTACTCCATTGATGAATTTCTAAGTAGACCCAACTGATTTGTCCAGGTTACTAATAACATCAAATAATGCAAGCATTAGTACAATCTAACTTCTGTACAAATTCAGTGCAGTAATGTGACCAATGTAAACAAATGTCATAAAACAATTTTTTAATTTGGGGATGTATGGCTACATACAGCCTCAGTGTTTGAAGATTTGTATGTTTTGTGACGAAGTTAAGGTTTTTATCAGTTAAATGAAAATATGTTTAAGATTTCTTGTCTTATTCCACATCCTTGAGGACCATTTCACTTTAGATCTGTGCGAGGTACATTAGTCTATTTTCCTTTGTAAATATTTATTTTGTAGTTTTGTTTTCTAACATGGTCTACATCCTGGAAAATCTCCTCACTATGGACCTATTGGAATGATAATTACCGAGTACAAAAAGTGTATGTGCTATTCATAACTCTCTAGGACTGATAAGAGGGAGGGGGGTGGGAGAGAGAGAGAGAGAGAGAGAGAGAGAGAGAGAGAGAGAGAGAGAGAGGAGCACTAGTGGCAGGTGTTAAAAGAGAAGTGTTGCGTATCTGAGTGAGGTTTACTACTGAAATTTTGAGTGATCACTTTCTGAGAAGAGTTGGACAACATATTACTTCTTCCCAAATACATCTTACAAAATGACCACAATAAGAAAATTCAAGAAATTAGAGCTGATAACATTCATTCTTCCCATGTGCCATTTGTAAGTGGAACAGGGAAGAGGGAATCAGTTAGTGGTACCAGAAGTATCCTCTGCCACACACCATTAGGTGGCTTGTGGAGTGTGATGTAGATGTAGATAGATATAGATTACCTTAGTTGCGCTGCCTTCTCAGTTGTCGTTCTCTGGGTCCCAAGTCATCTGGGTATCCCTTCGAATGAGCTGGCTAACTGTTTGGCTAAATAAGTGATTACTCATCCATCATTCGCTATGACATCCCAATTGCAGATTTGCAGGTAGAAATAAGACCTCTCCTCACTCAGAAATGGAACATCTGGTGGTCTATTGCCACTTCTAATAAACTCCACATTATCTAGGAGACTACTGCTGTAATGCACTCCTTCCTCCTCTGAGAATGGATCCACCATTCCCTATTGACTCCGCATTGGTCATGCCAGATTAACCCATAATTTTATTTTATGTAATGAGCCAGCCCTATATTGTGGTTGCAGAGCCTTACAGATAATAGCTCACATCTAGGTGGAGTGCCCCCTCCTTGTGGCTCTCCATGTGGAGCAGTCTTATGGATTCTTTGCCTATATTATTGATGGATGACTCGCAGACAGTTGAACTTATTCTCAATTTTCATCATGAAAGTGGCTTTTATTTTCGGATATAAGGTTTTTAAATGTATGTACAGGCTGGGAGCAGGGCAGTTGGGATTGTGGTTTCTCCCACCACATGCTGGGTCTGGAGGACACTTGATCCTACCTCCTTTGCCAACTTTCTTGGTCATCCCTCTTTTACTCTTTTTCAATTGGTTTTAGATGCAATTACCCACTTTTTTCTGCCACACCCCTCTTTTTGTTTTAGGGATAGCACTGTGATTGATTTTGGGTGCTGCTTCCATCTTTAACACTTCAACTGTTAACGGTTCAGGGGTGAGACCCCATCACATGCAGAGCCCCAGGTTACACTCACCTGGCCCCACCCACCTCCTGACCTAATTGTCTCTCTCTCCTTATTGAATTGTCAGTCCAGCTGATATCTTTTACATTTTTAGCCTACTCACTTTCATGAAGCTCCCAGCTAGAAGTAATTCTTTAATCTAACTTTCATCCTTAGTCAGGTAGGGCGGGGGTCGGATGTGGGTGGAATTTGTCTTGCCGCATATGGGCCCTTGGAGAGCTCTCATCTGCTGTGACCTACATTCCAGTCTGACCCACATCCTTTTGTTTGTCTTTAAATTATTTCTCATCTCTGGCATATACTGCTTTTGAGGCCTTGGTTTTACCACTCCTACGTACTTTCATAATTCAACCAAATTTTTGGCTGATGTTACTAACTCCAGATGAACTCTTTCTTAAGCAAGGGACTGATGACCTCACTGTTTAATCCGTTAACTCCCAATCAATCAGTACTGCTGGCAGATACTTTTGAATAAACTGATTTGAGAGAATGATCCAACAGTTAGATATTGTAGGTTAATAACAGTACAATAATTTACATAAACTGAGTAACTTAGGTGTTTATTGATCAGCAAGATGGGTATGCATAAACAAAGGATGTTAATTTAAAGATTGATGTTAGTGATTATATAACTGTGAAGAATGATAACTATAAACGTAACTGACAGGTCTTGACAGAATGCTGTAATCTCCTTGTACTATATCTTAAATTAGCATATTTTGTGCAAAAATCACGGCCATTATGAAAGTTATAAATGTGTTGTATCTAACAAAAATCAAGGAGAAGCTTTCAGTTCATGGCATATTCATATGTGGAGCTCTTTCTTTTTTCAAAATAAATAGTATACATAATTATTTATTTCTTTGTTTCAGTGCAACCTCTTCATCGAGAAGATTCAGGAGAATCAGCTCGTGCCGTACTTCTGCGTGATGTGGAACCTGTCGATTATGTAGAGACTGTGCCAGCAAGAAGATTTACCCAAGGACGTAATCAGTATTACACCAATGTTGAGTTAGAATCAAATGAAAATAGTGTGCATACACACACTGATGACACGTTATTGTATCAGAATGGCTCTGAAAGTGTTATCGAACCTGCTTTTGGGTACCAGACATCAAGAGATAGACATGGTCTTCCTCCAAGAGGATTATTTGATGATGTTTAATGTTTGTTACAGATATAAAAAGAAATGAACTATTTACTATACAAAGGATAGATATTATGTATAAAAATATTGTCAATCTGTTGTTACCTACTTGTAGATACTATGATTCTGAAGGAGGTTTGACAGAATGTGAGAGGTGACTTTGGTCATCATTGCAAGTGATATTCACATTCAAAGTAAAGCAAAGCACACATTAACTGTGTGTTGATTCTCATATGAAACTGTTAGAGTCAATCTCAGCATGGTTTGTAGTCTTACACCGAGTATCATAGGTTGAAAAATTTTGCCTCAGAGAACTTCTACTCAGTTTTGGTCAACAGAATACTCAGTTCAGAATAAGTCATCATTTTTTTTGTAATCACAACAAAATTGTGATAATTTAATTCTGACAGTAATGAAAGATGTTACATATTCCTGTATTTGCTGACATTTATTGTGGTTAACTTTTTTGTGTCAATGATTGTATATTTTGTAATGGACATACTGTGTAATTTCTGTGCTAACTTTACTGTCTAAATGGACGAGGGTGCGCTGAAAAGTAATGCCTCCAAATTTTTTTTATATGAAAACTCTTAAAGCTTTGTTAATAAAACAAATATTATTGATATTCTACATCTTTATTCTTCATGTTTACATATTTATTTCTCAACATAGTCACCCTGGCAATGACCACATTTCTCCCAATGAGAGACCAGTTAGTTGATACCGCCACTGTAGAATGCTTGACTTTGTTGTTGGAGCCGCAACCTCACCTCTGCTTGCAGCACTTCATCACTATTAAAGTGAAGGCCTCGAAGGTATCCTTTAAGTTTTAAAAACAGGTGAAAATCAGATGGGTGTAAGCTGGAACTCTATGGAGAATGATAAATGACAGTGAATCAAAGGCATCAGGTTGTTGCATATGTCACATTGATTGTGTGTGATCTGGCACTGTCATGCTGAAACATAGGGTGGTCCACGTGTGGACGAACACTTTGAATTCAAAACTCGATTACAGCACACTGTTTCTCATGTACCCACATAGATAAGTTAGACACTGGAGAAACGTAAAGAATAAACATGTAGAATCTTAATAATGTTTGTTTCATTTTAAAAGCTTTAAGAGTTTTCGCAAATGATTCAGAGGAATCACTTTTCATCAAGCACTCATATTATCACATCATAGTATGCTAAACAGTTCATGTGGACTCGGCCACCAGTGACACTTCACACTTCATGTGTTGCAGTGGAATGTTTGGCACTTCATTCACAGATGAGAAAGAAGTGTATGCGTGGTTTTCTATATGCAAATATTTTCTGCTATTTTGTTTTAGTCAGAGTAATGTTGTGGTTCCTGTTTACTGTCATTTTGTGAAAGATATAACAAGTTTTGGATATACATGTTACTTGCTTTGCAGGAAAAGTTATGAAAGAACTTGTGACCTTTCATTTAATTTGTATAATAATTCTTTAGTAGCTCACTAATGTTTTGTTTTTCCATTTGTTTGTGAGCCATGATAAATACTGTAAATTTTTTTTTAAATATTTAAATGCACGCACTTAGTGATGCTTGGTTAAATGTTGTCAGTGTGAGTGTACTCCATGTGTTGTACGTGTGTATTCCACGTGTTGTACTGTTTATGAATAATTTCTGTTCATATACTGTGTCAATCCTGGAGTCCACTTAGCAAAAACCCTACCTCCACATAAAAGGAATTGGACTACTCACATCATTAAGAAACTGCATCCCCATGCTGTTGCAAATTGCAATATGCATTATTACAAACAGCACCTAATATTCAAAACAAACACAATGTGCATTTCATATGGAAATTAAAGTTGGTGGAAGACTCTTAAATGGTGGTTGTTGGCAGTCTGAGTTCCAAAACGTGCCCACGGCGATTTCTCAAGAATGCAGTAAGGTCTGAGCTTTTAGAACTCTGTGAGCAAAGGAGTACATGTTTGCGTCCAGTAACCACCAGACATTCTTAATTATCATAATTCTGTTGGAAGACCCCAAGATGTTCTATGGAGAAAAGTCAGTATTTATAGGTTTACATTGTCTGCTAGTTTATTACTAAATTAGTTAAAAGTACTTTCTGTGTGAATACATAATGTGGTAGAATGGTGTGAAATCACTCCCAGTATTGGTGTTTGACAAAGTAAAATGTGAAATTCATGAAAAAGGATAATACTTCACCAACTACTAGTTATTTCTTTAAAAGGAATAAAATCCAATAAGGTAAAGCTGTTTAACAGTAAACAGTGCATTACTTTAGTGGGCTTGGTCCTATTGGAGGTGGTAGTCCCTTACTTCACTCTAGCCTTTGAAGTGAGTTAAACCCATTTATAATGGTACGATGTGGACTCTGAACCACTTAGTGGAAATACAATGCCCACTATTTGCTTTGAAGTTACATAAGCAGCAGTGTTCACTGAACTACAATTTAGACATGCATTTGGCAGCTTCTGATTACATAGACAATGAGTACTTTATTGGTAGACTCTTGTGTATCTCTCACATATGTTCATGGAAAAAAAACTCTGCTATAATTCTAATGACAGCTCGTGCCTGACCATAGTTTCCACATGAGATATTTATGGAGATGCTGTTTGACCATTAACAATCACATTTTCACTGTAAAAGTATGTGACAATTTGCAAACTGCATTGCTTTAAAAATATATCACTGTTGGCCCAAAATGTTGAAAACTACCCCACTTCGCAACTTAGGTAACTCCTTTTATATGCAAAACAATGGGAGACATGTAGGGAAGATAGCATGTATATAAATGCCACACCAGCTCTCAACTCTTATGCTTTTAAAGATGCACACTATTTCATTAAATGTAGGAAGTGGTCATAGTAATGTAATTCAGTCATGTACATTATAATTGGTAGCTGAAATACATTGAGAGATAACTCACTTCACATAAGCAATTTTTGCCAGTATCAGTGTGTGCAGAAAAGGTTTGAAAGCTGCATTAGGTAGTAGGATTTAAACAGAAAAGGTCTTTTGGTCCTTAGATGCCATCAACAAGAAGTCTTTTCTACTAGGTAAGTTCGTAGCAATAAATAAAAACAGAACAGTCATGGAAAATGTAGCCAAAGACATAAATACTCCTGCTTAGTGTGGCTCACTTTCAATGCACCTGTGCCATGAGAGGAGAGAAACGTGTTTTTATCAAGTAAATTTAATGTGAGGAGGCGGGGGAAGGAAATGAAAGGGAGGAACTATTGATATAAGCTGCTTCAGGATTTCATGTGGAATCAGTCGCAATGAGTGAAAATGTGTGCCAGACTGGGACTCAAACCCGGAATCTCCTGCTTGTTAGGCAGTTGCATTAATCACTGCACCATCCAGATACAGTGCTTATCCCAAATGTGTGAACTGTTTTGACAGACTCCCCAGCCAACTCGCATTCCCATCTAGCGGCACCTATCCACAGTCCCTGTCAATGTCCTCCATGCTTGCCAATTTTAGATTCGTGTCAGAGGTCGAATGAAATGTGCATCTGCACTGAAGATTGTGGATTCATTGTCCATCGAGGCGAATCAGTTACATGAATGTGTCCAAACGAACATTCATATAAATGTGCTTTTATCATCAGCATCTGTCTGTAATACACACACATTCCTTACACTACAGCCTATTTTCATGCAAATTACCACGTCATTACAGCTCCCTTTACAAACTCATCATGCAGATGCTAAATATTGTTAAGTACAAAACCTGGAAGGGATGTTATTTATTTCATGAGACACCACAAAAATGCATGTGGCTAAAGAATACAACGAGAAGTACTACATCATAAAGACTGAATGCAAAATTACAGTTTTAGACAAGTCACAATATGATTTTGGTCTGTAGATAATTTTTTTCATGTATATAATTGTGACGTTCACATGTATAATACTGCAAAGGAAGAAAGAAGAAGAAAAAAATTACTTTATATGAACAAGTGCATGTACATAATGTTCCTTGTTAATCCACACAGGAAAATAAAATATTTTTAAAAGTAAATTTAAGTTGTTTTTCCTCTAACTGATTTTCCAAAAGACCACTGAATATGTAAGTGACAAGTGGCTGTTAGCAGTGTGCAAGCCTTTCGATCAACAGTTTAAGTAATTTGCTTCTTGCAAAGTCACAACTTGCATTTTAGTTTCACCTCTTGCTTTATTATGTAGCTTCTCAGGGGACCTTGCGAGGCTGACTGGGCATTGTGTCATTTGTTCCCACCATAGATAAATTGTTGGTGATCATCACAAATCACACATGGCCTCTCCAATGCTTTTTGTAAGCAATGTTAACCATTATGTCTTGAAAGTGCTAACATAGCTACAGAATCATTGAACACTTCCCTGAATTGTATGTAATTTTTTCCCCTTCATTTCAGGGAAATGTTCGATGATTCCATAGATATGTTAATACTCCCTTGGAACAATGGTTAGCAGCAATGGAGGTGCGAAATTTGATTCGTAATCGCCACTAATGGTTTTTCAGTGGTGGAAAGTCCTGAGACCATGCCTAGGAAGATCGTCTGAGAAGCTATGCCTTGCAAGATCCCCTGAGAAGCTATAAGATTGAACAAGAAGTGAACATAAGGTAATTTGGTGTGTTGTATTAGTCTTAAAAGTATCTGTACAATATTAGGAATATCAGATATTTAGTCTGGTGTTAGCTGTCAAAAAGGTTACATGTGCCTTGGTAGTATCAGCGATTATTTATTTTCAGTAAAAATGGATGAGAACATTTGTATTATATTTTGGTATAAGAACAGAATAGAGTGCAGCAAATTTTTGTAAATGTTAAGTAATGCTTTTGACAACATGAGGAAAAGGATGTACTGCTACCCCTCATAAAATGACCTGCTAAGATGCAGACAGGCACAACGAAGAGCCTGTTACGTGTTATAGCTTTTGGCCAAAGCTGCCTTCAGTAAAGAAAACAAAATCACATTCACACAAGCAAGCACATCACATGTACACATGACTGCTATCACCAGCAGCTCTGACCAGAATTTAAATAATTTTTTTGGTGAGTCTGCTATGAGTAAAACAAGGGTTTACGAGTGAACAAGCATTTTGAAGGAGGTCGTGCAGATGTTGAAGGCGAGGAGCACCCTGGATGCCACGGCATGTAACCAACCAATGCAGTTATGGAAAGAGTGAGAGAAAAGACAATGAACTATTGCCAATTTGTAATTAGAGACATCACTGAGGATGCTGATGTATCAGTAGGCTCATGCCAAGAAATTTTTTTGGGTGGTTTGCTTATGAGACACATGACAGCAAAATTTGTTGCAAAGTTGTTGAATTTCAAACAAAAACAGTCACAAGTGTGAGTTGTTCACAGGTCGTTATATGGGATTAAGAAATGATACCAAACCAGTGAAATATGTCTACAGGGGATGAAACATTGGTTTATGGATATGATATCAAAACTAAAGCTCAGTAGTCGCATTGGAACCATTCTGTATTGTCAAGAATGAAAAAAGCTCGACGTACACAGTCAAATGTTCAGGTGATTCTCACTCCATTCTTTCATTTTAACAGCATAGTGCACCCCAAGTTCTTGCCACTCTTTGCTTCTTTATGAATTTTTGGCCAAAGGCAATACTGTGATGATGGCCCAGCCTCTTTATTTGCCAGAAATGACCCCATGTGACTTTACCTTTTTTTAGTAGTAGTAGTAGTAGTAGTGGCAGTAGTTGTTGTTTCAGAAGCATAGATAAGATTAAAAACCAATCACAGAGAGCTAGCACCTATCCCAAAGACAGAATTTTGAAAGTGTTTCTAGGACTAGAAAAAGCTCTGAAATGTGTGAATATTATCTGATGTGTTCTGGGTCCTATTTTGAAGGGAAAAACATTGATATAGCCAAATAAAGAAAATTCTTTCAAAAAATGTTTTCATTATTTTATGAACAGATTTTGTATGTAAATTAGGAGATGATACTGCTTGTCAGTACAACCTTCAGGAGGTGTGGTAGGTGGGTGGGGGGTAAAAGTACACATTTAGTTTTTGGTTTTACTAAATATTTAAAGAAAAATGTGCAGCAATATTATATCAGTTATATATGCAATACGTAGTTGACATGTTGGTAACAATGTGTAAAAGTTTCATTCTCATTCAATTATTTTTGGAGGAGCAATAGAGTTTTCCTAAAAAATGATTTTGCATACTCTTACCCTATGCTGTGGGGTAAGAGTATGCCTACCTGGATCAAGCGTAGTTTTTGCATACCTTTACCCTAGCTGAAGAAAATATAAAGAAGTACAAATAAATACATGGAAAAACAAATTAGGAACTCTTTATTTTTTAAAATATCACATGAAATAAATTATTTTATAATTATGTCTTATGAGGAGCAGTCAAATGAAAACCAAACACCCACTATTGAATGGTTCCATTCAAAAGTAATCACCAAATGCGTAAAAATATTTATCGCAGTAGGAGAGGTGATCAATTCCTGTTTCATAAAAGTTGGCCCCTGACAGATTCGTAACCATGCCCATTCTTGCACTTCATCATCTGGCTAAAATGACAGTACCCAGTGAAAGAAAAACTACAGAAAAAAAATTGTATTTTATTTCTCTAAGGTAAATAAACATCAATAAAAATGCATAAATATGCTAGAGGGGCTACACAAGTCAAAGTACAGATTAAGGGGTAAAAGTTCCTAAATGGTTTCTGGATATCATAAACTTTTACAATGTGAACTTCTACCCTATTAGACCTGCTGCTTACTTTTACACCATTCCAATATTTTCTTTTTTGGCAATCCACAGATTACAGACACAAAACCAAAGACATGGAGATCAAGGAGGATATTGGAACCACATAGCCGCCAGTTCCGCCATAGTGTTGATCTAAATTTTAAATAGATTTAGGTTCACTCAGTCAAAACTATTCAAATTTTACATTGAAAGTGTAAATAAGCGCCTTATCCCATTTTTTCCAGTTGTAAGTGTCTGACTGCCACGAGGTTTCAGAACAGAACAGAAGAGGAGACAAACTTCCTAATAACAGTACCTATACTTTGACAGCTGCTACTCCTTTCCATATTTAATGCTCCTTTCCCTACAGCCTTGGTTTTCACAGCAAACATATCAGGGCCATCGCTGGGTGGAGAATTGAAAACTGATGCCCCCTCTTTTTTACTACCAATGGTCTCACCCCCTCCACCACCATCACCACCACCAACAACAACAACAACACAACACCCAATGGCACAACAATGCAAATTTCTTATTATACTTTTAATCACTAAACTAAAGTGACCAGATATCGTCACTGTCTGGGGACAATCCTCAGTTTTCATGCTTTGTCCTCAATTCCTTAAAAACATTTTCTACAATCATGTCCCATCAATAAACAAGTCATTACACTATCTGTCTGGTTATTATTTGCATATATATCACATTTTAAGGAAACAACAGCTAATTTGTTTGAGAAAAGCAATGTAGTTCTTTTCTAGATCTGTGAGTCTCACACAGTAAATCATACTTACAGACAGCCACCAACTAATTTTTATGTATGAGTATGATGAACTGCATTTACCTTTTACTCCTTTTGGATATGTTGAAAGAGAAGTGCAAAACCTAGCTTATGAATACATGTTCGATTATCCTCAGGAAATCATGGTAGTACTAAAAACATCAACAGAACCACTAAATGCAACACATGCTTGACAAATGATCTCCAGAGACAAAAACAAAAAGAGGGGCTGAGGGAGGTATTATATCAAGTTGCAACCTGATCACAAGCCAGTGCATGTGCCCCACTCCAGCATTTGACAGAGATGAATTGAGATCATGCTTGTTTCCATTTTGTGCTCAGTAGTGGCTGCTTTAGTTTTGAGGTAGGTAGAGGCAATGTGTTTACTTTCATCAAAGTAAGTAAAGACTTATTAAGTAACTGTTCCATATGCTCTTGAAAACAATTCGGTGTTTTAATTTTTCCTCTTTTTTTTTCCTCATCTGCTTAGTTGTTTTGCTGTCTGATTTGAAAATTAATTTTTTCTGCCCTTTGCTGCCCCTAAATTTTTTTCCAACTGGGCACCCATGTCGTTTTGCCAAATGATAGAAATGGTCCTTTGCTCCACCATCAAATCCAACACCTACACCAACCACTTTTCACCGGGTTTCCTCTCCCAATGATCTCACAGACCTTATTTGTAAACAAATCTCTGGAGCAGCATCCTCGTCCCTCTCTGTGACTAATACAGTTGATATTTTTCAAATAAAGTGGTTTCAGACACTTGTAAATACTGAGACCTTTTTGCAGTACATTACTGCTTTTAATGCAGCTGTACAATGAACACTGCTCCTTGCCACATAGCTAACAGAAGTTTTCAGTTCTGTAATCCAGATGACAAGGCAGGCCACCAGAGATCATCAAAAGCTCTAGTTATAACAGTATTCTAATTGTATACTTTTTGTCTGCAATTTGGATCTTTTTGTGTTGATTCACAGCATCTTCTGCGGATTTTGTTTCGCTATATACAAATTGAAATTTGTTTACACTAAGTTCTTCATTCAGACTAATGCATTGTAGTTTCTCTAGTATTTTGTCTATTGTAATTAATAAACAGTTCATCTCTGTAGCTAAATAGTCAGTGTGTATGACTGCTATATGGTGGACCTGGGTTCGATTCCTCATACTGCCAGGGCTTTTTCTTCAGTAGGAGGACTGAACTGAAGTGCACTCAGCCTTGTGATGTCAATTGAGAAGCTGCTTGAGTGAGAAATGCTTGCTTGAAGGTCTAGGAAGCTGACAATGGCTGAGAGAATGGTTTGCTGGTGCTGTGACCCCCAGCCACCCCCCTCCCCCCATAACACATCTGAATGATGCCACTGGTAGAGGATGACACACTGACCATTCTGTACTGAATGGCCCATTGGGACAAGTATGTGGAGCTAATTAGTTAATAAATATATTGATCAATACAATTTTGTTTCTTTTGGATTTCTGTCTTTGACAGTCACTATGTCTCAGTGGTTGAGATGTCCTGCCTCACAGCAGGCATTAATTTAGTGGTACCATAAGGTTTGGCATGACACAATTGCTAAGTGCTTGAAGTATCTCTGCACTTACTGCATTTGGACATGGAGCATTTTGCTATTTCTGTTTGATTATTGCAATGCATACCTCTTCTTTGAAGATCGAACTACCTCTCTGTTCTTTTCACAAGAAGCTTCCACATCTGTATATAGCTCATATCCTGTCACTTCTCATTGGGTCCACATCTTGTGGTCTTGCGGTAGCGTTCTCGCTTCCTGCGCACAGGGTCCCAGGTTCGATTCCCGGCGGGGCCAGGGATTTTCTCTGCCTCGTGATGACTGGGTGTTGTGTGTCTTTCATCATCATTTCATCCTCATCGACACGCAAGTCGCTGAAGTGGCATCAACTCGAAAGACTTGCACCAGGCGAACGGTCTACCCAACGGGAGGCCCTAGCCATACGGCATTTCCATACTTCTCATTGGGAAGCAGATTGTTCATTAGTAAATTAGTATCTCCTTTCTTCAGTTTGGAAATGACTGCTGGTAATTTTATTTTCTTTGCTTCTTTTTTGGGGGGAATTTCACAAATATCTAGTTGAATTTGTATGCTTGCCATAGCTCTAGACTAGTTTTCGTTAAGAGCTCTTTTTATGTGAATTTTAATTTTCTTCTTGTGAATCTGATGTTCAAAGTAATTTCGAGCTTACAGCTGGTAATCATCAACTACACTATATGATGGTTTGACTGGGTACCTGCCACTCACACACAGGTGAGCCATCAAAGAGTCACAAAGGTCCGTAATCCCACAGTCTGTTAGTGTGGTGTGAGCATTCTTGCATGAGTCAAGATCATGGTGACAGACTGACCAGAGAATCTGGTGGTCAGCACCATCATTGGTGGAACTGCAAATGTCAGCTGTCCTCTGATGACCCAAGGTTTTCTTTATTTTTCCAAACAGCAAAAAAGTCATATGGGGCAATATGGATGTGGCAATATGGATGCTGAAGCATCATTACAGTGTCGTCTTTAGCCAAAAATTCATGAACGGTCGATGAAATGTGAACAGGTGCATTATTGTGATGCAAAAGCCATGGTTTGTTTGCCAGAAATCTAGGTGTTATGGTGCTGAACTCACAAAAAGGACTCCTTATTGACTGTTCAACATTGTGACAAGAAGTGGCGATGCAGTGCACTGTTAACATCAAAGAAAACAGTGTGTGTAACCTTCACATTTGACCATGATCATCTAGCATTTTTTGTACTCAGTGACCAAGAATTCTTTTTCATTGGGACCACTGAGGCTTAGTTTTGATGTTATATACATACACCAATTTTTATCACCTGTTATGACAGGTTTCAGAAGTTCTGCATAATTGTTGTCATCTAGTGGCTCCTGAGCAACTTTCATTTGCCCTTTGTTTTGGTTTATAGTTCACCAATTTTGGAACAAATTTTAGTGTCACAAGTTTTGTAACAAGTGTCATAATATGTGCTGGTTAATAGCCTTTCAGCCCTAACTTCAAAGAATGTGGTGGCTCATCCCAACTCGGGTGAGTCATGTGGGCCTATCTCTGTTGGTACAGCTGCAATTTGCCTTCCAAATGTTGGCAGATACTGCTCAAGAAACAAAATTCAGCAGTGTGGTAAGTGTTGTCACTTCAGCAGAGCGAGATATTTCATTATTTTTCATTAAACTGTTTAATAACTACAACTGATCACCATTCTTTGTATTTCTTTTCAAATTATGCTGTTTATTATGGAGCAGCTATCACAGACATGTAGGTTAGCATTTTCTTTAAATTTTATCATTTACTAGCACAGTCACATGAGTGTTAATTCCGAGCTAAGAAATGTCAGTTAAAGTATATTCTTATTTTAAAAAATATTCATTACAAGTGAGATAGTATTATTTTTGCTCCTCAGATGCTAGCTGGCATTTCATCCAAATGTGAAATATGTACTAACTTGAACTAAACATCAGACATCAATGATTCATCTAAAGATAACAACGCTAATGTTTAATGTCCAGTATAACTGTCGGTGAGTGATATATAAGGGGCAGTCAATTGAAAATGAGACAGGTGAAAAAAAAAGTAAGTACACTGTTTATTATTTCAAAAATAATTGCCATAACTGTTAATACATACATCTCATTGTGAGACAAGATGGTCAGTCCTTCATGGAAAAACATTTGCAGTTCATTATGGAACCATGAATGTACCCAGGCATGCACCTCTTTGACCTAAGCATATTGATGGCCACAAATTTCTTTCTTTAGGGTTCACAAGTTGCCAAGGTTGTTTTGACTACACTGCAGAGTTTCATTGGGAACCCTTTACACATCCTCCACACAGTCCTTATTTCTCCCCGTGGAATTTCTATATTTTTGGAGCCCTGAAGAAAGTCATTCATGGCTGTCAGTTTGCTTCTGAAGAAGATGTGCATGCCTGGGTACAATCATGGTTTCGTAGGCAACTGCAAACATCTTTCCTTAAAGTCATTGGCCATCTTGTCACACAATGGAATAAATGTATTAACAGTTATGGTGATTACTTTTGGAACCATAAACAGTTTATTAACGTTTTCCCCTTGTGTTTCATTTTCAATTGACTGCATCTAATAGAAGAAACATCTTCAGAAGAGGGCAGTGATAAAGAAAGTTGTCTCAAAAGCAGTTATGATTCTGAAACATATTTTGTGCACCAAAATTATCATCAGTGAACCTCTCTTGTGGTCTGTTCACAACAATGTGTAAAATACCATGAAGTGAATCCTCAGGCTTCTAAATCAATGACATAGTGGAGGAGTTATGCAGAGAGAAGGATTTTGACATTCTATGAATTTATTTATATGTTAGTGGACATTACATGTTGGGAATATGGTATTTTTCTCTCAGGTTCCAGTCATTATAGATAAGCATTGTGGATTACTGGTCTTAGTATGTCTCTGAAGGTTTCATAATTGACAAATAAGTTTTCAATAGCAAAAATAGTAAATCATTATTTATAAACAACATTCAACTTAAGCATACCTTTGGTTTAAATTTAATAAGGTACATCATCCAAGAATCAGTAGAGCCTGTCTGAAGTGATGACAAGATAGTTTTAATGCAATGGAAAGAAAGCTGTTGGGTTCTAATGGCACATCCATGTTCTGGAATTCACCCAGAACACGAGGAGAAGTGCTGGTCCATAAATGAATAAAATATATAGTTAGCAACCATGTCCCTCTGCTGTGTGCAGATATAACTAGTCAGTGGGTAGGGTGGACACCTGTGGTCATCAAATGGAGTGTTACCATACATGGTTTAGGACACAGTAATTGATTTTGAAGGTTATTCTCCATTCCCTCAACTTAGCTGCAGTGAACAACTGGATGAAATATAGAAAAGCCATGAAATAAAATAAAGTTCCACAGAATGATATTAAGGACTTGGTGAAATTTTGACTGGAAATGGCAACTTCCATCAATAAATGACCTCCAGTGCAAGAGGCCAAGTATGGAACTGAGCCTGTGACACATAAAAAATCCAAATATTGCAATCCTCCTGCCCCTATTCCTTGTGATAACAAGAGATCTGATGGTTATGATCATTTCCCACTCACTGATGATCTACACTGAGGTGACAAAAGTTGTGGGATACCTCCTAATATCATATCAGACCTCCTTTTGCCTAGGGTAGTGCAGAAACTCAACATGATATGGACTCAACAAGTTGTTAGAAGCAGAAATATAGAGCCATGCTGCCTCTATAGCCATCCATAATTGCAGAAGTGTTGCCAGCACAGGATTTTGTGCACAAACTGACCCCTCAGTTTTTTTGCATGAATGCTTGGTGGGACTCATGTCAGGTGACCTGCATCACCAAATCATTCACTCAAATTATCCAGAATGTTCTTCAAACCAGTCACGAACAATTGTGGCCCAGGGAAATGCTGAATTGCCATCTGTACGAATTCCATTATTGTTTGGGAACATAAAGTCCATTAATAGCAGCAAATGGCTACAAGTAGCTGAATATCACCATGTCCAGTCAGTGATCGGTTCAGATGGGTCAGAGGACCCAGTCCATTCCCCGAAAAAAAAAAAAAAAAAAAGCCCACACCATTATGGAGCCACCACCAGCTTCCACGGTGTCTTGTTGACAAGTTGGGTCTGTGGCTTCATGGGGTCTGCACCATTCTCAAACCCTACCATCAGCTCTTACCAACTGAAGTTGGGAATCATCTGACCAGGCCATGGTTTTCCAGTCATCTAGGGTCCAACCTATGTGGTCACAAGCCCAGGAGAGGCACTGCAGGTGATGTCATGCTGTTAACAAAGGCACTTGCATTAGTCTTCTGCTGCCAAAGCCTGTTAGTGCCAAATTTTTCTGCACTGTCCTAATGGACACATCATACATCCCACATTGATTTGCACAGTTATTGCACACAGTGTTGCTTGTCTGTTAGCACTGACAAATGTACGCAAATGCCACTGCTCTCAGCCATTAAGTGAAGGCCTTTGGCCACTGCATTGTCTGTAGTGAGATTTGTTGTTGTTGTTGTCTTCAGTCCTGAGACTGGTTTGATGCAGCTCTCCATGCTACCCTATCCTGTGCAAGCTTCTTCATCTCCCAGTACTTACTGCAACCTACATCCTTCTGAATCTGCCTAGTGTATTCATCTCTTGGTCTCCTTCTACGATTTTTGCCCTCAACACTGCCCTCCAATGCTAAATTTGTGATCCCTTGGTGCCTCAGAACATGTCCTACTAATCGGTCCCTTCTTTTTATCAAGTTGTGCCACAAACTCCTCTTCTCCCCAATTCTATTCAATACTTCATCATTAGTTATGTGATCTTCCCATCTAATCTTCAGCATTCTTCTGTAGCACCACATTTCAAAAGCTTCTATTCTCTTCTTGTCCAAACTATTTATCGTCCATGTTTCACTTCCATACATGGCTACACTCCATACAAATACTTTCAGAAACGACTTCCTGACACTTAAATCTATACTCCATGCTAACAAATTTCTCTTCTTCAGAAATGCTTTCCTTGCCATTGCCAGTCTAAATTTTATATCCTCTCTACTTCGACCATCATCAGTTATTTTGCTCCCCAAATAGCAAAACTCCTTTACTACTTTAAGTGACTCATTCCCTAATCTAATTCCCTCAGCATCACCCAACTTTATTCGACTGCATTCCATTATCCTTGTTTTGCTTTTGTTGATGTTCATCTTATATCCTCCTTTCAAGACACTGTCCATTCCGTTCAACTGCTCTTCCAAGTCCTTTGCTGTCTCTGACAGAATTACAATGTCATTGGCGAACCTCAAAGTTTTTATTTCTTCTCCATGGATTTTAATACCTACTCCAAACTTTTCTTTTGTTTCCTTTACTGCTTGCTCAATATATAGATTGAATAACATCGGAGAGAGGCTACAACCCTGTCGCACTCCCCATCCCAACCACTGCTCCCTTTCATGCCCCTCGACCCTTGTAACTGCCATCTGGTTTCTGTACAAATTGTAAATAGCCTTTTGTTCCCTGTATTTTACCCCTGCCACCTTTAGAATTTGAAAGAGAGTATTCCAGTCAACATTGTCAAAAGCTTTCTCTGAGTCTACAAATGCTAGAAACATAGGTTTGCCTTTCCTTAATCTTTCTTCTAAGATAAGTCGTAAGGTCAGTATCACATGTTCCAATATTTCTACGGAATCCAAACTGATCTTCCCCAAGGTCGGCTTCTACCAGTTTTTCCATTCGTCTGTAAAGACGTATTTTGCAGCTGTGACTTATTAAACTGATAGTTCGGTAATTTTCACATTTGTCAACACCTGCTTTCTTTGGGATTGGAATAATTATATTCTTCTTGAAGTCTGAGGGTATTTCACCTGTCTCATACATCTTGCTCACCAGATAGTAGAGTTTTGTCAGGACTGGCTCTCCCAAGGCTGTCAGTAGTTCTAACGGAATGTTGTCTACTCCGGGGGCCTTGTTTCGACTCAGGTCTTTCAGTGCTCTGTCAAACTCTTCATGCAGTATCGTATCTCCAATTTCATCTTCATCTACATTCTCTTTCATTTCCATAATATTGTCCTCAAGTACATCGCCCTTGTATAGACCTTCTATATACTCCTTCCACCTTTCTGCTTTCCCTGCTTTGCTTAGAACTGGTTTTCCATCTGAGCTCTTGATATTCATACAAGTGGTTCTCTTTTCTCCAAAGGACTCTTTAATTTTCCTGTAGGCAGTATCTATCCTACCCCTAGTGAGATAAGCCTCTACATCCTTACATTTGTCCTCTAGCCATCCCTGCTTAGCCATTTTACACTTTCTGTCGATCTCATTTCTGAGACGCCTGTATTCCTTTTTGGCTGCTTCATTTACTGCATTTTTGTATTTTCTCCTTTCATCAATTAAATTCAATATTTCCTCTGTTACCCAAGGATTTCTACTAGCCCTCATCTTTTTACCTACTTGATCCTCTGCTGCCTTCACTACTTCATTCCTCAGAGCTACCCATTCTTCTTCTACTGTACTTCTTTCCCCCATTCCTGTCAATTTTTCCCTTATGCTCTCCCTGAAACTCTGTACAATCTCTGGTTTAGTCAGTTTATCCAGGTCGCATCTCCTTAAATTCCCACCTTTTTGCAATTTCTTCAGTTTTAATCTACAATTCATAACCAATAGATTGTGGTCAGAGTCCACATCTGCCCCTGGAAATGTCTTACAATTTAAAACCTGGTTCCTAAATCTCTGTCTTACCATTATATAATCTATCTGATACCTTCTAGTATCTCCAGGATTCTTCCATGTATACAACCTTCTTTCATGATTCTTGAACCAAGTGTTAGCTATGATTAAGTTATGCTCTGTGCAAAACTCTACCAGGCGGCTTCCTCTTTCATTTCTTAGCCCCAATCCATATTCACCCACTATGTTTCCTTCTCTCACTCTTCCTACTCTCGAATTCCAATCACCCATGACTATTAAATTTTCGTCTCCCTTCACTACCTGAATAATTTCTTTTATCACATCGTACATTTCATCAATTTCTTCATCATGTGCAGAGCTAGTTGGCATATAAACTTGTACTACTGTTGTAGCCATGGGCTTCGTGTCTATCTTGGCCACAATAATGCGTTCACTATGTTGTTTGTAGTAGCTTACCCACACTCCTATTTTTTTATTCATTATTAAAGCTACTCCTGCATTACCCCTATTTGATTTTGTATTTATAACCTTGTAGTCACCTGACCAAAAGTCTTGTTCCTCCTCTCACCGAACTTCACTAATTCCCACTATATCTAACTTTATCCAATCCATTTCCCTTTTTAAATTTTCTAACCTACCTGCCCGATTAAGGGATCTGACATTCCACACTCCAATCCGTAGAATGCCAGTTTTCTTTCTCCTGATAATAACGTCCTCTTGAGTAGTCCCCGCCCGGAGATCCGAATGGGGGGACTATTTTACCTCCAGAATATTTTACCCAAGAGGACGCCATCATCATTTAACCATACAGTAAAGCTGCATGCCCTTGGGAAAAATTACGGCTGTAGTTTCCCCTTGCTTTCAGTCGTTCGCAGTATCAGCACAGCAAGCCATTTTCGTTAGTGTTACAAGGCCAGATCGTTGCCCCTGCAACTACTCAAAAGGCTGCTGCCCCTCTTCAGGAATCACACATTTGTCTGGCCTCTCAACAGATAGCCCTCCATTGTGGTTGCACCTATGGTATGGCCATCTGTATCGCTGAGGCATGCAAGCCTCCCCACCAACGGCAAGGTCCATGGTTCATAGGGGGGGGGGGGGTAATGTCCGAAATTTGGTGTTCTCAGCACAGTCTTTACGCTGTGGTTTTTGAAATACTGGTTTCCCTAATGTCTGTTAATTCCTTTCGTGCAGCCATCACCATGTTAGAAAACTTTTCACATGAATCACCTGAGTACAAACAACAGCTCTGCTAATCACCACCCTTTTATACCTTGTGTATGTGATACTGATGCCATCTGTATATGTGCATATTGTTATCCCCTGACTTTTGTCACCTGAGTGTAACTTATCCACGAATGTGTAGATGAATTTCATGAAATAGAAGAACCAAAATCTACTGCAAAAGATGCAATCTATATTTATGTTTTTTGAAGCACAAAAATTGTTTCAAGCTGCAACACACAGAGATAACACCCTCATATTGTTAGTGATTTTTCAGTAACTGTTTCGTCATAACTTTAACTAGTTGTATTTATATTATACTGTACACACAAATGAATAACGATGTATGTAATTATATGTGGGCATGATAAATACGCAATTTGTGCATCAGTCAATATCCTATGTACTTCAGAAGCATACCTAACTAAGTAAAGTTCTGCATTCCAGCCTAGATGAGCTGACTGTGCCCAACCAGTTGTCATGTCATCCTCTCCCATTGGTGTCATTAGATGTTGTATAGAGGGGTGTGAGGTCAACAGTCAACACATTGCTCTCCCTGTCATTAGAGGAAGAGGAGGAGGAGGATGTTAGTGTTTAACGTCCCGTCGTCAGGTAGGTCATTAGAGACGGAGCGCAAGCTCGGGTTAGGGAAGGATAGGGAAGGAAATCGGCCGTGCCCTTTCAAAGGAACCATACCGGCATTTGCCTGAAACGATTTAGGGAAATCACGGAAAACCTAAATCAGGAAGGCTGGAGACGGGATTGAACCGTCGTCCTCCCGAATCCGAGTCCACTGTGCTAACCACTGCGCCACCTCGCTCGGTCTCTCCCTGTCATTGTCAGGTTTATTGACCATCAAACTGCTATGAATCAATTGAGTAACTCCTCAGTTGGCCTCATAATTCTAAGTAAACCCCATACCAGTCCTCCCACCTGGGAAAATTCCATAGCACTCTCAGCTATAGAGGCAGATATATATTTTATAAATACACCCTAAACTACATGACTTTATGTGAGTGTCTTTTAGTTGTGCGTGTCTGCAACCTGACATGTCTTCTTTACAGTAAACAGCAATCTCTCCTTTCCTACATTGTTAAATTAAAATGAAAAAATGCAGGCTGAAAAGAATATACCAACATCATCAGCAACTTCTCTGATTGTGATTTGGTGATTGTTCACTATCATTTCTTTCATTTTTTCCACAATTTCATGATTTAATGATGTGCTGTGTCATCCAGTGCTCTTGTTATCTGTGTGGGCTCGACAGCCAGCAGTGATGGTGTGGGGTGCTATTTCTTTTCATCCCCTTTGGATGTCTTCCATGGGACACCTACAGTGCAGCAGTATGTCCTCTATATTCTATGCCTTCTTTTGTTGCTCTTCATGGCAAGCCATCTGGGGCTTACATTTCAGCAAGATAATGCCTGCCTGCACATGGCGACTGTGTCCACTGCTTGACTTCGTGCTTGCAAAACCCTTTCTTGGCAAGCAAGTTCGCCAGATCTCTCCCCAATTGAAAGAATTTGGAGTATTTTTGTCAGGGCCCCACAATCATCTTGGGATTTTGACAATCTGGCATGCCAATTGGACAAAATTCACCAAGATATCCCTCAGGAAGACATCCAACAAGTTTATCAATCAATCCCAAGATGAATAACTGCTTGCATAAGGGCCAGAGGTGGACCAATGTGTTACTGACTTGCTCAATTTGCGAAGCTTTCTCTCTTGAATAACTCATCCAATTTTTTTTTAAATTGTAATCGTTTGTTTGTTTGTACATGTACATAAAATCTACCAAATTTACTCCCATTTAGATAATTCCTTTGTGGTGCATCTTTTCTTTTTGTCTCTTGTTTGGTGCTTTTTTTCTCTTAGAGTGAATATTATTTTAGATGTTTGCTTTAACTTCAGTTATAAGCATGTTGGGTTCAGCTTTCTCTTTTATGTCCTTGAGTAATTTATTGTACAATTTGATCCCATCATAGAAAATACCGTTTTGGATTTTTTGTTCCCCTGAATTAGTTATGTCACTTTGGATTTTGGGAGCCATTATTTACGTTATTTGTCTTTCACACTTTTCTTGCATTGGTGGAGACTCAGTGATAGAGCAGAGGGACTAGATCATTCATTTCCACACGTAATGATATTAATTACATCATCACTGTCTTAGAATGCTGATATCCGGAGGTCTGTTTCATATCTATCTTCCCTACATTTATTGTTTTCTGAAACTTTACCCTACTGGCAGACTTTGAGGGCAACTCCTACCACATGTTAACTTACTGACCTGGAACCACACTTTGGAAGTTGCATGACCTGGCTTCTTGAATTGTCCTCCTGCCATGAATGGCCATGATGGACATTTGTAAAAGAAAATACACAACACAGTATCAAATGATTATTGGTATCTTCATATTTATTAATATTTAGTGCTAGATAATATTCTCTTTTCGATGATCAGCCCTGAAATGTGCAGGAGCTTCAATGTTCAGCACAGATTAGTAAGTTATGGAAATTAACCAACATTCACAAAGTTCACTGGTGTTAGACTAAGGTAAACAACTCTGATAGACATAACAGCTTCACATTTTAGCGGTCTGACACTAACTGACTAATAAATGCATGGCATTTATAACTCACAAGTAAATGTAGACTGCATACCATGAACTGAATGGAAAATTACATAATGAGATATAGATTGTCTGTGTAATGACTGCAAGCTTCCTACTCAGTTATAAAATGATGTTCACATTTTCTTTCCCAGTTAATGACTGAGGCACCTTGTACCTTGCATCTATATAGAGGCATATAATACAGAAGTACTGGTCTATCCTCCTTCAGTTATTAACTTAACAGTCAGAAAAATGAAAGGACACAAAAATGCAGAAGCAAAGATGTAATTTTGTTTAACTAATATCAGTATAACTGGCAAATGGCAAGAATAATGGGTTCTACTCTGATCAAAATTTTAATGTACATGGGAATTCCAAAAGCCTGCCAAAATTTTATGATAAAGTGAAGTGTTATAATTGAAATAAGTGATAAACTAACAAGCTACTTTAGTAAAATTACTCATTTTTGGTAACAGAAAAATCAGGGCTATAAAACTAAGGTATTGAATCTCAGAAATCATTACATTTAAGACTGGAACATTCTAGAAAACAGAAATTTTTTAATACCAATAACTTTAGGTATATAAGTTTTTTCGAAAAAGTAAAATGTTTTTTGAAATGGGAGAATAATGGCTTTTGAATGAGCTCCACAAGTCTGGAAAAAAACAACCCTTTGATAATCAAAAATTTCACAGTTACAGAGTTTGCATGTGTAGCAAAGAATTAAAATTTATTTAAATAAAACACTACTAGTTGAACTAAATATACTGTTCTCATCAGTAATCAGGGAAGTTACACAGTGAATAATAAAGTTCTGTGAATCCCTGCTTGGATAAGAAGGTGGATATTTTGAGTAACTGTTGTGTATGTACTATTAGCAAAACAAGATCAAACAAGCAAAAATTTTGATGTCAGGTGCGGTACAAGAAAATGTAGGATAGACTCACAAACATTGACGATGTTGTAAACAATCTTCACGGGTTTGCTGCCAGATCACATTGTGCAAATTCCACAATATATCCTCAGAGTAACTGTCAGACATCTTCAGGTGGTTCGACCGTGCTTGTGGCTAGCTATGACTGATGGTATCCGCACACCGATGCCCCGTTTTTAGAAGACGTGCATGAAGAACGTGCAGCTGGGGAAATTGTGCATGCGCAGTGATTTGCCCTATTCAAACTCCCTCTGCCAAAAATCGCTGACTGGACTGACTGACTGACTGGACTGACTGGACTGAACAACAAGCTAAGGTCCATCAAATGACTAAATATGATCGACTCAAAGCCCGAACACAGGAAGGTGTACTATATTTAATCTCACAGAGAAGACTTTGGATGTCACTGCAGTTTCGGTGATAGAGAAGGAATTGAATTTTGCAATACACCAGGGACAATTCCTGTCCAAGATGTGATTAGTGGAATAGAGCAGGCTGTTTCAAAACTTTCTTAGGATGCTGCTGAAGAGAATAGGCGTGACACATGCCGTATCTTGACTCAAGCTTTATCTAAGAGGTCCAACTTTAACATTACCTCAGCAGAAAGAAATGCTCTACAAGAATTGAGAGAAGACCAAGACATCGTCATCCTATCTGCTGACAAAGGAAATGCTTCTGTGATTCTCTCACGCACAGAATATAACAGCAAGCTATACAAACTGCTCGACGATCCTGCATATAGAAAATTAAAAAGTGATCCTATGGGTAGGATCCAGAGGAAAACTGTGGAACTCATAAGGAAGAACTTTTGAATGCATTACGGGAACAGCAGTGATCAATGTCTTATAAATAATTACTATTAAAAACAGTCTTGATCACGATTTATTTAACAAGGTGACCGGTTTCGACCACTACTGTGGTCATCTTCAGACCATTGAGTAGGAACCTCTTTCTGTTGGAGAATCAGACCATTGAGTAGGAACCTCTTTCTGTTGGAGAATCACTCCAACAGAAAGAGGTTCCTACTCAATGGTCTGAAGATGACCACAGTAGTGGTCGAAACCGGTCACCTTGTTAAATAAATCGTGATCAAGACTGTTTTTAATAGTAATTATTCATAAGGAAGAGCTCGATTCCTGAAAAAGTCGCTAAGGGTTTGCGTCAACAGGCTGCAGTTCCTCCTAGACTCTACGGCCTACCCAAGATCCATAAGAATGAGGTGCCTCTACATCCCATTGTAAGTAACATAGGAGCACCTACTTATTTTGTTGCCTAATACCTGAAATCACTATTGGGACCTCCTGTAGGCAAGTGTGACCATCGCATTCGAAACTCTGAAGATTTCATAGGTCACACGAAAACCCTTAGACTGTAATCATCAGATCTGTTAGTAAGTTTTGATGTTGTGTCTTTATTTACAGAGGTGCCCTTGCAGGACTCTTTGGAGCCCATTAGCAACAAGTTTGAGGAGGACATAGTAGCATTATTCAAACACATGCTCACTTCAACATACTTCTTATTTGAAGACCAATATTTTGAACAAGTGGACGGTGTCACCATGGGAAGCCCTCTGCCTCCTGTGGTGCTCAATTATTTTATGGAGGACTTTGAAGAAAAAGCACTGCAGTCAGCCACTCTAAAACCCTCTTGTTTTCTGCGGTATGTGGATGATACATTTATGATGTGGACTCATGGACTTGACACACTACCTACGTTTCTTCAGCATCTGAATTCGCTCCATCTGAATATAAACTTCACAACGGAATTGGAAAAAGATGGTACTTTATCTTTTCTTGATGTCTTGGTATGTCGGAAATCAGATGGAACCTTGGGACACAGCGTCTACCGCAAGCCAACACATACAGATCTATATCTGCAGGCCACAAACTGCCATCATCCTGCACAATGTAGTAGTACATTACGTATGTTAGTTCACAGAGCACATGTGGTATCTGATCCTGAGTGCCTGTCAAGTGAAGTCAGTGTTCCAACAAAATGGTTATTCTGAGAGACAGATATGTAATGCATTCAGGCCCAGGAGAGTTCAATCTATGGAGCAGAATGAAGATATGAAGAGACCCACCACTTTGGCCTTTTTGCCGTATTTTGGTGCCATGTCATCAGGAATCAGAAGGGTCCTCAGAAGATACGGAATTAAGTGAATTTTTCAACCATCTGCAAAACTGAGAAACCTGTTGGGTTTGGATAAGGATGACCTCGGACTGAGAAATGTGGTGTGTATGAGATTCCTTGTCAGTGTGGAGCAGCGTATATAGGCCAGACATGCCGCACAGTACAAGAACACTGCAATGAACATCATCATCATACACGCATTCGTCAACCGTAAAAGTCAGCAATTGCCGAACACTGCCTGAATACACGACATCATATGATTTATGAAAAGATGGAAGTTTTATCCCCGGCATCATATTTCTGGGACTGCTTTATTAAGAAAGCAATACATATCTGTACAGCTGATAATCTCATCAACAAGGATACGGGATTTCAACTGAGCATAGCCTGGAACCCTGCATTGGCAGCTATTAAATCACGACGCAAAAATTAAGATTCTTCAATAATAGGCCCATCATAACACTGGCCCAGTATGGCCATTGGTGAGTAATGTCTGGCCACACTGTTGACAAATGCAGTGTACAGCGCATGTACGGGAGAGCCACTCTGTGATTTTCGGCAGAGGGAGTTTGAATAGGGCAAACCACTGCGCATGCGCGATTTCTGCGGCTGTGCGTTCTTCACGCGCATGTTCTGAAAACGGGGGGTTGGTGTGCAGCCACCATCAGTCGTACCTAGCCACAAGCAAGGTTGAACCACCTGAAGATGTCTGACAGTTGCTCCGAGGAAATATTGTGGAATTTGCACAACGTGATCTGGCGGCAAGCCCGTGAAGACTATTTACAGCACATCTGCCGGGAAAGCTTGAAGAGTCACATTGACAATGTTGGTAATTACGTAGTTGTAGTAACTGCATAGTACACAAGACAGGCCCAAAGTAAGCCGAATATGGCTTTATTCATGAAGCACTCAACTACGATGGAAAACAAACTTCCTTGGATCCCCACATAACAAGACACAGTACAGTGACGTTAATGGCACACTGGAAAGACGCATGAGAGGAGCCAGTTAGTGTTGTTCCACACACATATATACACACACGAGTCACTGGGTAGGTGGTGCGGTGGAGACCTCACTGTGTGCACACCTCTCAGAAGTGCCCTCCATCGACCAGCCCATGCTGATACTGTTGGTGGCAGATTCGAACACGTATGCACGGTGACACCACCCTCAGCGCACATGCACTAGGTGCAAGATATAACACACTTCTCCCTTGTGCAAAGTGAAGGCCCAGGTAATGGAGGAGACACCAGCAACCTGATGATAGAAACATCTATTGATTCCAAACTGTTGGCACCCAGTGCTGACAGAGGGGGCAGGGTGATGGGCTGGGCAGGTACTGGAGTATTGGGCCAGAATGCATAGGGACACGGACTTGCCCAAGGGCAGTGGGCCCACACGGCACCCAACGACAGTACTGGAGACTAGGGTATCATCGACATCTCGATGTTGTCAAGCACGTCCCAGCGTGGAGGTGGCAGGGCAGAACCCACTGATGATGATGGCTGATGTGATGATGGAGGGAGGTCTGGTGCAGGCAGTCCGGCCAGAATAGGAGGCTGCAGCAATGGACCAGCCCCCAGCACAGGGAAGCTGGAACCCCAGGTTGCCACATGTGGAGGAAGCAGCCAATGGGATGGGGGCACCTCCACATCAATGACAGTCTCGAGTTGGAGGGCAGTGGGTTGGGCTGTCATGACAGGGGTGCCACCCACGAACCATTAGAGTCCAGTGGTGAGCAGAGGTGCAGCTGATCAAGGTGACGTGTCACCAATCTGTCAGCCATACAGACATCACACAGATGGTGTCCCCAGCAGCGGACAACCACAGCAGGTGCATCTCAGGCTGCAGAAGGTGGAGGAGCATGTGCGGCTGCCGGCCATGAAGCAACTCATGTGGGCTCAGCTGCCTCATAGGCGTGAGGCAATAGGCACTCAGAAAATAGAGAAGGGCATCATCCAGTGAAGAACCTATAGTGAAATTTTTCATTTGGGACTTGAATGTATGCACTAGTCATGCTGCCTTGTCATTTGATTGAATGTGTCCTTGGATGAAAAACTTGTCCCCTACCTAACAGTTTAGTGCACAAAGCATCTCAATGGCAGAACCTCACATCATAATGTGGCAGGACTGACTAATCTGGGAAAGAGGTCTTCCATGGACAGCTGCAAAACACTGTCAAAAACAGAGGGGGCAATACCATAAGTGAAAATAGTTGCACAGAGTGTCTTAAGCCTGACCCGGCAATTGATCTCACCAGCCCTGTTGTACAAACCAAACCACCTGGCACAGAACCAGGTTGGCAGCAGCAGTAGCAGTTCCTATGTGCAAGCTCATAATTGGAAAACACTTGACTGCAGCCTGCATTTCTGTATCAAGATGGAAGCAAAGCAATTGGCTCTCTGAGCACTATGGGACTTAACATCTATGGTCATCAGTCAGCAAATCAATTCTTCACAATGAAATTCGGAATCAGGACCCACAGGAAGACAGGACAAGGTGTCCACATTGGCATGTTTAAACATAGGTTGAAAATGGATTTCATAATTGTAGCGAGACAAGAACAGTGCCTAGTGATGGAGGCGATGTGCTGCCTTGTTGGGCAAGGAAGTGTGAGGGTTAAACAAGGAAACCAAGGCTTTATCATTAGTAATAAGATGAAACTTGTAGCCATACAAAAAACATGAAATTTCTAGAAAGCACAGACTATGGCAAGAGCCTCTTTTCCCACCTTAGAGTAACGTTACTGGGCTGGAGTGAGCGGTTTAGAGGCAAAAGCAAGAGCTGATTCAGAGCTATTGGCATACTACTGAGAGAGGACTGCTCCAAGGCCATACTGTAAGGCATCAGATGTCAAAACTATGTGCTGGTCCACAGAGAACTTAGCAAAACCAGGGGCCAAGAGTAGTTTGGATTTCAGCACTTGAAAAGCACATTCACAGTCCAGGCTCTAGCAAAAATTCTTGTGTAACAAGGCATTCAAAGGGTGCACCATGGTGGCTGACTCTTGCCAGGAATTTATGGTAGTAGGCTATGTTCCCTAGGAAGGCCTGAAGGTCTCTCATGGATGAGAGGCAAGGTATAGATGTAACAGCTGAGATTTGGTCTCACAGAGGGCAAACCACATCCCATGATACCTCAAACCCCAAATAAACAATAGATGGTTGGAAAAACTGAGATTTTGTGAGGTTACCATAAACCTGTGGACTGTAAGACAGAAAACAAAGTGCACAAATTTTTCAAGTGATCCACTATGGAGGAGCCTGTGGCAACAATATCATCAAGATAATTAATGCAACTCACAACAGACATAGTCAGTTGATATAAAAATTGTTGGAAAATAGCACAGACACTAGCCACACCAAAAGGAAGGTGCAAATGTTGATAGGGATTAACAGGAGAATTCAAAATCAGAACTTGTTGGGACTCTTCACCCACAGGAACCTGCAGATACTCTTCAGACAAATAAATTTTAGAAATGTACTAGCCACCCAATATTTTCACCAACAGTTCCTTCTGGCATGGGAGAGGATACGTATCCATGATCGACTGGGTGTTGACAATAGTACTGAAGTCGACACAGAGGTTTCTGAACTACAACCGGTGGAGATGACTATTCACTAGCAATAGCAGGTTGCACCACCCCTAGAGATTGAAGTCTGTCCGAGTCTGCTTTCACTTGAACGTTCAGGGTGACAGGAATATGACATACATGACAAAAACTAGGTCAAGCTGTGGATTTCGAAAAAATATGAGCAGAAAATTTGTAGCACACCTATGCCTCCCAAAAATAAGTCTGAAAACCCCTCATACAGTGTTTCCAATTAAAAATACAATACTTGATCATACACAATGTGAACTGTGTTGGTGATAGAAAATCGAAAAGTCTTAAATGCATCCATCCTGAACAAGTTCTCAACACCGGCATCAGCAACCACCAAAAATGTAATGGGACGAACCACTAATTTGTAAATTGCCCCAACAGCACAATACTCTGTTTGCTGTACCTGGCCAGCTTCCACGTGATCGAGCACATGGTGAAAAACACTTAACTTGCTAGATAACTTGGGAGAAGTCACAAGCATTGGAGCCACACAGTTTACATCCATGTCCATATCTCGAGCAACCTTTGGTGAACGACACACAGAGGCCTATCTGCGAGGTATTTCTGAAGAATGGCTTTTCACCTAGGCAAGTGAACAGAGTGATGAAGACCTAGAAATGACGGAACAAGGAAGAGGAAGAGGCCTTCAGGTCGACTGCTTATCTACCATTTATTGGGAATATTTCTTCGCAGATAGACAGAATATTGAGAAAATATCAAGTGAGAGTCATCTTTCGCCCTCCTTCCAAAATTTCATCACTGGTGGGATCCGTTAAAGATGACCTGGGCCTGCGTAAATCAAGTGTTTACAAAATTCCGTGTGAATGCAGCAAATCATATATAGGGCAAACAACACGAACTGTGCAGGAATGCATTGTGGAATACCAATGGCATACTTGCCTTCTCCAACCCACCAAGTCCACAATCGCCGAACATTGTATTTCCACAGACCATTCCATGAATTACAATGACACAAAGATTTTGGCCAATACATCAAACTTTTGGAGCTCAATTATCAATGAATCTATGGAAATAATATTGTCTGACAACGAGAGTCTCATTAATCGAGATAGTGGTTATCAGCTAAACTCTGCTTGGAATCCTGTTATAGAGAAACTTCGTAGTCGACATAGTTATCTGCATAAAGATGAAAATCAACCTGATATCGATACGCCAAGCTTCCACCGTGGAGGGTGCGAGGCGCAGCGCATGGAGTTGTTATAAACGCGCATGCTGAGCAACGCATGCGCAATGTCACCTCAGTATGCCTTTAAATAGCGGAGCTCAGCGCGTACTCGCCAGTACTACTACAGTGGAACTCACCTGAAGATGGCCAGAAGACTCTGCGCCGAAATATCGTGGCAGGACATTACTGATATCTGGCAGTTCTCCCGTGTTTTTATGGAACAGTTTACCTTGAGATTTCTTTTTTAATAACTGTTCCTATCGCACTGACAGTCTGCACAATCATAATGCAGTCCCTGCTCTCTCGTGCAGAAAATATTCCACCATCATGTCCAACAACAGTTGCAGAAATATTTTGCAAGTTTATAGTAATAGAGGGCTGGTGGTACTGACTGGATCACAGTCTGAAATTCTCAGGATCACTAAACCCCAAACAAGCCCTGCTGTTTTGACCATTCAGCATCACCAAGGGAGCATTGTGTTGTTTGTGGCACACTATAGATATATTGGAATCATTTTATATTCTACTCACAGATGATGAGAAGGAAAATCAGTTGGTGGTGTTCTATGCGTTTAGCCTTACTGCCACATTTGTCTCATCAAGGACATTCTCAACTGTGTACACTAAAGAGAGAAATTTTTTTATTCTCTGTGAAGACAGATTCTTGGAATTTAAGAACATCCTTTCACATAATACACAGTGCATTTTGTGATGTTAATTTACTAACTAAACAAACCCACAAACAATTAATATATTTTTTTCCTGTGTTTCAATTGGACTGTGTTATATGAGGGTTTGAAGCCTACCTCTTTTGCCCTGAAGTCATACCTGTCATAGTTCTTCTTATCAACTGCAGTTTGTCATTAGCCTCAAACACATTAAAATTGTCAAAGTTACTCAGACTCAAGGTATATTCACATTATGACACACATTTCCAAGATAAAACTTTATACATGGTTGACAGATAACTTGTCAGTCTGTGTCTCAAAGAGTCCTCTGTTTCACAACAATAACAGCAAAATTAAATGTGAGTAGAGGTAATATTCAGATAAAGAACAGATACAGTGTGCTGAGTAGGAGGAGGAGCCTCATTCAGGTGTAGAAAAAAGTAGGCCACGGCAGGTGATTAATAAGAATTTGAGAGATTAAGTCATATTATAGTTGTAAGAGGAACATCTGCACAAAAATCTGTCCAAGGCAGGATTTCTGTGTGGCACATTTCTACCAAGCACACAGCCAAACATATATTTAGGAACTGTTACATATATAGTTATTGTTAAGGGCATAAGAAATCTAGCAACACTTCTGCTATTAATGGTTTTGAAATTTTTCAGAAGTCTTCCTTACAGAATGTTGCACAATATCGCCAGGGGATACAAAAATGGATGTGTTTAAGTCTTTTGCACAAAACACACAGAAATAGAGGAGAAAGTTTCACTTAAACCTACAAGAAACTTGTCACTCTTAGAAATGCTTGGAAGGAATTTTAAATCAGTGTTATGAAAAGTATCACACTGTGTGCTCAAGTTAACATGGAGTATCAGTAGGGATATTGTCACAAGCTGTGGTGTATGCAGTGTGACATAGTGGCTAGCATTTCCAGTTGACATGCTGCAGGTCACCTGTTCATACCTGACCGACAGCAATTATTCATTGATTAGTATTTATCATTTCTGGAAGGTTCTTGAAATATCTTATATTTTTAATGTTTGTATGTTCTGCAATATTTGATGTCTGTACAAATATCAGCTGTCTGGAGTATTCAATGTTTGTAAAAATAGCTGTACTTTTTGTCCAGTTGATCAGTTCTGCTGTCACTGTAAGTTGGTGTTCATAATATATGTGCTTTCAGTGCTAAATGATGTCTTTCATTGACAGCCCTGCTTCTGAATTTTGACTTGACTCTGGTTACTACATAACAATATTAGTTATATGCCACAGCTAAACGCAAGGACTATAGCGATCCTGCATCCTGCAGAAAGCTAAAGTCTCCAGAGTTGCATCCCCCCTTCAGCCCAGGACAGAGTGTTTGTTTGTTTTGTGGGTGACAACTTTAAAAGCTCAGGCAGTAGCATCAAGTCAGAAGCACCAGATGATTACAGCTAATGCACATTCCTTTTGTCAACAGCTTGTTAGTTACGACCATGAAAACATAATGTTATTGACTCTGGCACAATACAAAACCATAACCAAGTTGTCATTACACAGTAAGAAGACAGTTTTTGTGACATTTTATCACTTGGTAAAGACAAAGAAAACAAAGTACAAGTAGCTGAGTTCATTCTTCTTATCATCATCATTGTCATCATAGTCATTATCATCAATGTTGGATGACAAAGGTTGCAATCAATTAAGCTAGGTAATAACAACAGATTCACAGATCACAGTGTAGCAAATGAACTCTGCAATTTAGTGGTAGGCAAGAGCAATGGCTGGTGAACAGCTGTGCCACCAAGAAACCACTTCCTTATATGGGGTACCGCAGCCACAACTTCACTCTGCTCACCACATATCTCACACCCCAGAGATTGATATTGTCATGGTGAGACACATTAAGATGGGACAGCTCCATGTGCTACAGCCTCACACCTTTAATACATTTTTTTTCCATTATACATTTAATGCAGATATCATGTGTACACAAAATTGCTGAGTAATTATTTATGCATTATTTCATTAAACTTTGTTATTCACAGGATAGTTTACAGTCTGTTAATGACCACAGTGTAAATAGTGTATGTAGAAACACTTTATTTAAAGAAATATTTTAAATTTACAATACCTGTAAACCATGTACAAGTCAAAATGCAACCCAGCTAGTAACTGTTTGTTTTAAGATTGACATAGCTTTGAAAGCCATCATTCCCTCTTTGAAACAAATGTTTTACTGCTTCTGAAAGCTTAATATTTAAAAAGTTATTCTTATTCAAAATTCTTGTAGTCCAGAGTGTTCCAGTCTTAAAATGTAACCCTTTCCAACATTCCGTGTTATAGTTTCATTGTCAAATTTTTCTGTTTCCAAAAATGTATACTTTCACTAAAATAAATTGTTAATTACTAAACTATAAAATAAAACTTTCCATGGAATTCTTGGCAGGCTTAGAAACTCATTGGCTTTATATTTTACCATTTAGTAAATTCTGTAATACATCCATCTATAAATAAGCATCGCATCCGAAGCAGTAGTCAGTCAGGACCTAGCAGTAAACTTGCAAACTTCTATGTCAGTTCTACTTTGGTAACTAATCATCAACAAGCGCACATCTCATGTTCAGTATTTGGTTTTTATCATACAACTTTCAGTCAGTCCATGGTTAGCATTCAACTAGCACAGTTACTACATATGTTATTACTCAATTTGCAATAAGTGTTCGATACACAAGGTTCGATAGTCAGTCCACACATAAACTTCTAAACGAAGATGCTTTTTTATTATGTTGCTTGTGATGTTGTGCAACCACTTGTAACTCATGTAGATTACTGATCTGTGTTAAGAAATTGATATTAATACATACAAATAAGCTGATAATTGAATTTAGTGTCAATAAAAGGAAACAGAATGAAAATGTAAATTTTAGTGTTGTGTACATTTATTCAATCAAATTATCATGGGAAGAACATTAAAGAACAAATTTCACAAGACTTATGAGGCATGAAACAAGTTGGTAACATTTTAACATGGCACTCAATGCACTGAAGTAAGTTACCTGAGCAGGTAACTCATGGTACCAACTGATTGCAGAGTATGATACAGTTGGAAACCAGTCAATCCTTATAAATATGGCACCATTCTCAGGTGTGGTCAGGTATTCTTATGTAAAGGATCTTTACATTGGGCCCCTGATCCATCTGTTTTTGCCTCTCAAAAGCAAACAGTGCATGAACCTACTGCCCAGTCACATTTATCTGCAGCTGCAGATGACCTAAACCTTCAGCAAGTAACACTTTACAGGTGTGAGTATATTCGTGTGGGGCTCCAGGTCACCTGATGCCAATCCTATTTAGCCCTCAAGTACCTGCAATGTGGTGCATCTTAGACAATCTCCAAACAATCTTACATCTCAGACTAGTTCCAAGCAAGCTCCATGAATTAAGGGTGGTGGTTGATTGATGATGGAGCTGGCTGGAATGACAAATAAGATTTATGATCCTGTCAACAATGCTATTAGAGATGGTTTATGAGCTCAGTCTGGGGAAGGAAAATGACAGTGTCATTTCCTTTGTAACCATCCTGGGATCTGCCATGATTGGTTTAATGAACTACAGAAAACATAATTCCGGATGTCTGGATAGTGATTTGAACCACTGTCCTCTTAAATGTGAGTCCATTGTCTAGTGACTGCACCACCTCACTGGGTCTCATGAATCAGAATGGTTTTCCAGTGCTCTTGGTGTCTGGTAGAGTCAGTGCTGTGATATGCACTAGTATGTCAGTTAACTACCATTAGTTAGGTGACTGCATGACATTGTGTAAGTTTGTGTAGCCTTAACAAAAAGAAATTCAAAGCTTAAAATATGCAACAATTTTTCTTTAAATTAATCTCCCATGAAAAGATTTGTTACTTTGATGTGTGATGTTTTGTCGTTTATTCTACTTTGTTGTAGATTTGCAAAGAAGACAGTCAGAAATCAAAAATGGAGCAAACTACCTTCCATACAGATGTAAATGAAGTACAAATTTCAAATAAACACTAGGAAAAATTAAAGTATGTATCACTTCAGAATGCAATTTTAAAATGTTATTCAATTTTCATTTATAATACAGTCAGAAACAGAACTCTCAAAATTTTTATGCCAAAATGTGTTGTCTGTAAACCAAAACAAACAGAAGCATGAATATCTCTTAAGGAAATAATGGGTAGGAAAAGAAGAAAAACTGAATGGTTTTTGAAGTGAAATAAGAACAAACAGTTTATTTCAGTCAGCAATGTAATACTTTAATTATGTGAGCTGCTTTGGTTTTCTCTTCTTCTCTCCTGTCTCACATACACATGCACACACACTCCAATATAACACCTCTTCCTCATTAAATTAAAATCATTATTATTAACAAAGTTAGCAATAGTTGACTTTATCACCTTGGTTGTGATATACACAATTTTATCATTTTTATTATTTAAAACAAATTTTCAGTAGGTCTTTGTGTTAATAATTTTGTATGAAAGTACCTGCTGTCACTATTTTAACATTAGTCCCAATAAAAGTGTAAAACTAGTACTTAATCTACAATTGGCACTATTTATTTTTGAATAGTCTGCTTTTAAAATTTTAAATAACTTCCTGAGAAAATTATTCAACATACATTCATCTCAGTTAGGCAAAATACACAACATAAAAAGTTACAATGGCAAGGAGGAAGAAGGCGAGAGCATATGAAATCATAATACGAGCAACTTTCTGTTGCTCAGATGGTGTTAGCTGTGCCTTCCTTTTCCTTGTCTTTGTTTCCTTCTTCACATCTTGCATCAGAAGCAGTGGCTCTAATAACAACAAACTAGGAGGCTCTGGCAGTGGATATGATTCAATTACTGAAATTGACATTTCATCTTGTGCACTGACACGTCTTGAAGCACTGGATTGAAGCTTTTTTGGTGTTTTTATTTGCAGACTTCCTGGGTACTTAAATTTCTTCTTCTTGTCAGTTATTATTGCTCTACTAGATTCTGAAATATCACAATCTACTTCTTCTGAACCCTTCATAATATATGGTGATGGGATCTCTGAACTCGTCATGGTGATTTGTGCTTCTGGATCCACATCTACAAGTCTCTTCTTTCTTTGCTCAGGAATGAGCACTACTGTAGCATCAACATCTTTATAATGAACATAGCTACCCAATTCTTTGTTTTTTAGTGGCAGTGTACATTTTTCTGATTGTGAAGAAAATGGATTGTAGGTTGGGTACTTAAAACTGTGCATTGGACTTACAACATTATTATTTTTTTGTGCAAAGCTGACCTGGTTACCTGATCTATTGGATTTGCTGAAAATCTCTGAAGGATTTCCTTCTAATACTGAAGCCCGAGCTAAAACGTTTCGTGTATCTCTGTGTACTACAGTTGTCACTGCTTCATCATTGGCAACATGGAGATTATTACTCCGGCTGTCAAGGGAAGACTGAATAACTGTTAAATGATCCAGCAGAACATAGTTTATCATTGGTAACTCCCTAAAATCAGTAGACTGCTGTCCATTTTCTGATTCTGCTGTAAATGTATTTTTAATTAGAAAATTTAAGCAGCTGACACAAACACATTTTGCTATAAAAGGCATGTACTCTTTTAACGGTATCTCACACAACTGAAGAGAAAGTGCATTATAGCCCACCCAATGGATTTGTAATACAATACTGGTTAGTGGCTGCCTGAATCTGAAGAACCTATCACTATAAACAACATTACTTGCCGTAACAGCACGGGCAATAGGGGGGCCAGAAGTTAGTGGGACATCATGTAATGCGTGTGAAGTCATGGGCCCCCTCTGGTGTTTAGATGGATTTACACACGCAAGGTGCAGTCAGTTACTAGAAGAGTCGAGAATGATAGGGTGGCTTTCCTGAAGTTGATTCAGATCATGTAGCACCTGCAAAAAGACAGATAAACATTATGAACTATTATTAACTTTAGGTATCTAGTTTCATCATAATACTGAAACACAAAATTTTATGCACTCAGTATTTTTGCAGATAATGAGCTATTTTCAATATGTACAGTATATCTGTGCTTTCTGTACGTTGATATATTTGACCTCTAAAAATGACAATGGCATTTTCCTATATTCTGAGGAATTTTTGACTCTAGAAGCACTACTTTTTATCAACTTTGTACTTATATGATAAAGCTGCTTTTGATAATCAAATTCAATTAGTAAATTTTAATACAAATGTCTTTTCATTTATGATAAATCATTTGCTAATGATATATTCATATTCACCTCTATAATGGATGCCATGCTCCATGCCTGTGTTTGACAACTGTGATTACAGTAAGCCCCATCTTTATTCGTAAGTTCAGGCAGGCCTCTCCACGGCGATGTTTGTAAAACTGTGAAATGTTTGGCCAAGATAGATCGAACACGTGCAGCAGTACGCTCCAACTCAGCAATTCCACCAACTTCTCGAGCAAAGTGTAAGCACGCTCGAAGGAAGTATCCAAGTGGCCACACCCATTCCTGAAAATGAGAATGAAATTACATTTTCACCATCCTCAAATAGGTAATCCACATGATATGTTTGCAGAAAATATGAGAACGTGAAGACGGAAAAAAGTTAATGTTTGGGAACTGAAAGAGGGGATACAGGTGGAAGAAGAAAGAGGGAGAATGAATGGTGGACATGAAGGAACAAGGGAGAGTCAAAAATCTTAAAATGTAGAATTTAGTGATACAAAGCAAAATCAATAAGCAAACTGAATAATTTTTTTCTGCATGGAATATATAACCAAGATTATATTTCACAAGTTATGCTGTGTGATACACAATAATTATACAGTGGGAGTATAACTTGTATTCACAGTAACTGTATTTATTCCACCACTTACTGGTCCCTGGTGGTAATTGAATCCATGAGCCACTTTAGGATCAGCAGAATCATTAGCATTATCATAATCTCCACAATAGTTCCAGTCAGCTGGATCAAGAGTTTTCATCCCAAGTGGGCCCAGAAGCAGTTCTTCTACCTTCTTCAATGCTATCCAAGCATGTTTCGGCTCAAACATTTCTGGTGCCTACAAAGAAACACAAAAACATAGACATTTTGACAATAAATAATCTCCTTACATCAAAAAGATACAGAGAAGTGTGGGAAAGGGTGAATTGGCAACAAGAGACACTGCTCGCTGGAAAAATTCTTTTTAAAAATGAATCAGGTAGGTTAATGGGAAAGACATTAAAACTATTTACTCCTGCTGCTTGCATAACTCATTGGCCACACATATATGTATCGTCGGATTATGTTAATAGAAACTTCAACATTGTTCACATGCAGACATATTGACATGAGAAATAACATGGATTATCATTTGAAATATGATAACAGTTTTCTTTATAAGCATTAAAATGAGCATCAGACTGCAATGCAAATGAATTTACAGAAAGGATACCCACTCTATGTGTGATATTTAAAATAATGTAACTGGAGAGGTGAACTGTTATCTGGAGATGGGTTTAGTCCTGAAACTGTCCATGGCAAAAGAAAGTATTATAGTGGAGAAACAGTAATTGGTTGATGTATTTTTGTCATTATACTATATACACTGCCAGGGTTTTTTAAAAAAAAGAAAGAAAGAAAGACTTCATCGATTTTGATCTGATGATGGCATATGCCACCTGGGGGATAGTGGATGTACTAACAATGGTTTCACCATCATCCACCAAAAGAAATATAGTGGCACAGCTACCAGAGTGCCATCTTTGTCTATCCTTTAATATGGAATGCTCACAGCCAGAAGGATCACTGTGCTTCAGACATGTGAAGCAAGCAGGCAACCATGCCACAGAGACACACTCCTGCTTCCTGCAGCCAACTGAGCGAGTTTAAAAAGGGTGAAATTGTGGCCTTATGAGTGGTGGGATGGTCCTTTCAGACTATTGCCACACAAGTTGGATGTGCAGCATCAGATGTGCAACAATGCTGGTATCAGTAGTCAAGTGAACATTCTCACACGAGATTCTGGATGTCCACACAGCACAGCTGTGCATCAGGATATCATGTTGTAAGGGTATCAGTGGCAGACTTTACAGCTACCACAGCACAGATACAAGGGTTTGTGAGCCAAGACATGTAAACATAAACTGTTGCTATTAGCAATGGGACTATGGACATGCACATCTCTAACCCGTTTACCATTCATGCCACAGCATCAATGTACATGGCTTGATTGGTGTCATCAGAGGATCACTTGCAAGATGAAATAGCAAGCTGTGGTCTTCAGCGATGAAAGCAGATTCTTCCTGTATGGAAGTGGTGGACGTATGCATATACAATGTAGACCAGGTGACTGCTGTCTCAAATAGTTCATTCATCCATCACACACTGGCATCACCCCAGGCCTTATGGTCTGTAGTGTGATACGCTACAACTCTCATTCACCTTTGGTGTATCTTGGGGGGGGGGGGGGGGGGATGCTAATGATTGCTCGGTATGTGCAGAATGTTGTTAGCAGTTAAGCTTCACCAGGTAGCCATAGCTATTCGTCAGGCACTCCATCCGTATTTTTACAGATGCCCTTCCTTTTTCACGTGCTTCGTCTGGTTTGAATCGATTGCTTATTTTGCTTTGATCTGATAAGTGCTGTTTTCTTTGTTATAGGCATCATGCATTGTTTGTCGCATTCTGATAGTGTGTGTTTACGGCCTGTCGCCGATCGCGGCATGACTCGCTTTTGTGCGCGCTACCGCTGCTTACAATAAAAAAAAAAGAGAGTAATTGTCTCATTAGCGAAACAATGGCAAGAGAGTGCTATTTGTTGTTACTTACACTGCTGCTTTCTTTCATAATGATCAACAAGAACCAAATAATAGACTGCGTATCATAGAATATGTTCTGAACGAGAGTTAGGCGAAAATTTTTCTCCGTTTGAAAATCTTTGCGGCCGCTTCTTTAATACATTAAATTCTGCACAGAAATTGGTCATCTTAGATTTAAAAATCTAGTCAGTTGCCGTGCTTCATTTCTGACTGTATCACTATTAGGCATAACAATAATATGAATATAAACATGACACGATACGTATATTCTTCCGCGTTTGCTGTTGTCTCACCCTCGTTTCGTAGTTTATTAGGCAGACAGGGTTTAAACGAGATAGCAGCAAACACGAAAGAATACATGGCAAAATGTTTATATTCGTATTATTCTTATGGTGAAGAGAATACTGCATGTGATTCACATTTCATCAGGTTCCTATTAGCAACCATCTCCTCTCACAGGTAGGAAAAAATTCAGAACGTAGTGTTGGCCATATTGACAAACATCCCAAACAGTCTTGCCAGTTGGATTTTCGTAGTACATTGAAATTCTGCTACATTCGAAAATGAACAAAACGGAATTTGTATTTACTTTGTTGGATAACGTATGAAAATGCAGTGGTCGAAACTCGGGGCGGAGAAAAAAAAGCTCGTCTTCCACCTTATTTTTTTTTTTTTTTTTTTTAAATTTATTTACTGACGCAGAGGGATTGGCGCCAGTATTTATCTTTGTGCCTACAAAGCATGCCTGTGTAGCGCTACATATATTTGACGGCAGAAGTTAGTTGTGGTGGCACCTACCAACATTCTTAAGAACTTCCACTTGCTTTACACTCGATTCTAAGCCGCAGGCGGTTTTTTGGATTACAAAAGCCGGAAAAAAAAAAGCGGCTTAGATTTGAGTAAATACGGTATGTACTTGTGCCTGATTTCCTTATCCAGAAGTTTCTCCACTCTTATCCTCCTACATATGGACCTGACCTCCTGCACTTTCGGCCTCACAATCCCAATTTCACTGCAGATTAAATAATGATCAGTGTCATCAAAGAATCCCCTGAATACACGTGTGTCCCTCACAGCCTTCCTGAATTCCTGATCTGTTATTACATAGTCAATGACAGATCTGGTTCCCCTGACTTCCCAATGGTGAATGTTCTTATGTTTAAAAAAGGAGTTTGTGATTACTGAGCCCATACTGGCACAGAAATCCAAGAGTTGTTTCCCGTTCCTGTTGGCCTCCATATCCTCTCCAAATTTACCCATAACCTTTTCATACCCTTCTGTTCGATTTCCAATCCTGGCGTTAAAATCCCCCATGAGCAGAACACTGCCCTTGTCCTTTACTCTAACAACTACATCACTGAGTGCCTCATAAAAACTATCCATCTTATCTTGATCTGTCCCTTCACAATGCGAATATACTGACACAATCCTAATTTTCTTGCTAGACACTGTCAAATCTATCCACACCAGTCGTTCGTTTACATACCTTATTGCAACTACGCTGGGTTCCATTTCTTTCCTGATGTAAAGCCCTACACCCCATTGTGCTATTCCTGCTTTGACTCCTGACAGGTATACATTGTGTTCTCCCACTTCCTCTTCTTTCTCACCCCTTACCCGAATGTCACTAACAGCTAAAACGTCCAGCCCCATCTTACTTGCAGCCTCTGCCAGCTCTTCCTTCTTCCCAGAGTAGCCCCCATTGATATTAATAGCTCCCCATCTCATTACCATTTGTTTGCTAAGTTGTATCTTAGGAGTCCCTGGTTTGTCAGTTAGAGGTGGGACCCCATCACCTCCAAAGGTCTGAGGCATTTTGCTCTGATTATTGCCAGCATCATATTTAAAGTACCAGGGAAGCAGGTTGCTAGCCTTACTTGCCCCGAGTCCCATTGGGTTTTACCCCTAACGGCTGAGGGACTAACCAGTGGATTTGGTAGTCTTTGCCGTATGAGCACAAAGGTGACCACGACTAAGAATATGTCCGAGATGCCCAGCCTTATTCCAAAGTAAGTGGTATCCCAACTGTCGGGGCCACTTACTTGGCCACTCATATGTTGCCCGTGGTTCATGAACTAGGACATGACTACAGGAACCCACACCATGAACCACACTGCTTGTGTTATTGATCTGTAAATGTAATCATTTCATGCATTCCATATGTACCCTTGCAACAATAAATCTTGAATGAATTGGAAACCCCTGGATGGATGTACGTAGTAGCTATTTTCCTGCAGGGTATATTAGAAAACTGGATAGTTGACCTCTCAATTAAGTGCAATTTCACTTAATCACCTCTGGGCATCGAGAAATTTTCCTGTAACAGCACATTTAAATTAGATACCGATCCAAGAAAGAGAATATATCTGTTTCCTGTAGTAAGTGCTGTGGTTAGAATGCCAGATAATAAAGCTGGATGTGTGTACAGACATGCTGACTTGAAATATTCAGGGTGGGCCAAAAGTCAGTTTTCAGTCGCAGTCCTTAGACTTTGGTTTGCTTAGAATGGGGGAAGACAGTCATGAACTTGACTAGTCAGTCATGAACTTGACTAGTGTGTTGCTTGAGGTTCTATTGTTTGTTGTAATGTGAGAAACAATGAATAGAAAGTTAGCTACAGAACAGTGGGTACTTGTTTTGTTAAAATGGTGAAAATATGACCATAATTACGGTGATGTTTGTGGAACATTTTCCAAACAGCCAACAGCATTTTAAATACAGTAACCACAAATTAAACTTAACATTTGAAGAAAATGGGCAGTTGTGGAGCTTCCTCATTTAAGTATGCCAAAGCCTGTTACTAAAGGAGAGAATCTTAATGCTGTCACACAATATTCTGTACAATCCCTGACTAAATCTCACCAGAAAAGCATCCAAGGAGTATGGAATAACAAGAGCAAGCCTACAAAGGATTCAGAAAAAGCTGCAATCGAGGCCATATAGGTCTACTTTATGTCAAGGCCTGAATGAAGATGATCTGGACAGGCATATGGGATTCAGAGAGTTGTCCATGATCTGACAAGAAGCCAACACAAAGTTTCAGAAAAGCATTTTTTGGAGCAACTAAGTAACTTTTAAGGTGAATGGTAGAGTGAACAAACGCAGGTAGTTTACTGGAGACTAAATGGAATAACAAAGTTCTGATTAACCAACTGCAAATTAAGTGTGGATGAAAATTTAATATATTGTATTGGAACCAAACGAATTAATATTGTCTGTCACCTGCAATGGAATGAACACACAAGTGCACTAGCAAACAAAATGTCATCACCATGCTATGCCCTTAGTATTGTCATCAGTGTATAACAGATAAGGCACTATAGTTACATACTGTTCCTATATCTACTCTCTCTTCAGACATGGAATTAATTTTTGTGGTTCCCACACACAAAACATGGACACACAGTCTTTAAACTACAAAAAATGCTCATTAGAACAATAACTAAAATAGTAAATGAGCTCCCTATAAAGATATACACCAACGGGAAAAAAAAAATTGCGACATCAAGAAGGAGTAGTGCGACATAACCAAAAGTTAGTAGATATGTTCCTACATCAGAAAGATGATGTCTATTCAAATTTCACACTGGTAGCATAAGAGTGGTGTCAGCAGACCACTATGAGGATGCAAATCAGGTTTGCTTTAAATACATGCTGTAACAATTGTGAGCATTAGTTACCTGTGAGATTGGGCATGGTGAGTTGATGTTAGTGAAGAATGCCTTTAAGGTGACAAAGACCACATTATCAACACCTTACTGGATTTGAACAAGGTCATGTAATAGGGCCACAAGAAGCTGTATGTTCCTTCCGCAGTACTGCAGAAGTATGGCAGGAATGTAACCCCTGTTCATGTTTGCTGACAGTGGTGGTCACAAAAACGTATGGTGGCAAGAAGACTGGGCTCTGGATGGCCACATGGAATGATTGAGATGGAAGACCATCATGTTCAGTGTATGGCTCTGGCGTATCATACTGCATCTGCAGCAGCAATTTGAGCAGCAGTTGACACTGCAATGACACAACGAACTGTTACAAAAAACATTTACTTAAAGGACAGTCCCAAGTCAAATGCCCTCTAGTGTGTGCTCCACTGACCTCAAACCACTGGCATTTGCGACTTCAATGGCGAGAGCTCATTGGAGGGCAGGGTGGAGGTCTGTTGTGTTTTCTAATGAAAGCCAGTTCTGCCTCAGTGCCAGTGATGGTTGTACATTGGTTAGAAGGAGCCCAGGTGAGTGCCTTCAATCAACCTATCAATGGCCTAAACAAATTGGACCTACACCTGGAGTTATCGTCTGCCATGTAGTTTTGTATGACAGTGGGAGCAGTTATCCCATGCACTCTGACTGAAAATTTGAACCCCAATCTGGTGATTGAACCTGCTGTGTTGCCATTCATGAACAGCATTCCAGGTTGTGTTTCCCAACAGGATAACACTCACACACATACCATTGCTGTAACCCAACCTGCTCTACAGAGTGTTGACATGTTGCCTTGGCCTGCTCAATCACCAGCTCTATCTCCAATTGAGCACATACAGGACATCAATGGAAGACAAGTGCAGTGTCATCCACAAACTGCATTTACTGTCCCTGTATTTACCGACCAAGTGCAACAGGCATGGAACTCCATCCCACAAACTGACATCCGTCATCTGTACAACACAATGCATGCACGTTTGCCTGTTTTCACCCTACATTATGGCAGTTACACCTATTATTAATGTACCAGCAGTTCACATTTGCAATGGCATATCTCATGCTTACATTAACCTGTGGTCTTGCAATGTTAATGAATTCCCGAAATTTCATTACTCTACATTAATTACTTTTTGGTGTTGTGATTTTTTTTTTTTTTTTTCAACAGAATATTATCAATAGCCCAATATGGTTTCCAGAAAGGCCAATCATCAGGTACAGCAATATTTGAATTTCTGAATGAAGTGCTCAAAAAACTTGATAGTGGAGAAAAAGTAAGGCATATGCCTTGATTTGTCTAAGGCCTTTTATATTATATTGCTGCAGAAACTTGACAGTATTGGTATCGGAGGTACACCTAACAACTGGCTCAGATAATATCCTGCTGGCCACAGGCAAGTAACAGGAATACAATGTCAAGAGGATAATAAATCAACTAGACACTATTCTGATTAAAAAGAAATATATATCAAAAATAGGATGGGACACAGTACTGACCCCTGACAGTACACCACACTTTACTTCTTTGTAATCAGAACAGTATTTAGTTGATTTAATATCTTCTTGAAATTGTAATTCTTCTTCTTGCTTGTGGCATGACCTAGTATTAACCAAACACTGTCACAGCATTATCCAATTTGCACATGACACAAGCATTTTAGTCAGCGGAAAGACAGCAGAAATTTTACAGACAGCACCATCTGAGACGTTAACTAGTGTTGGAAACTGGTTTGGCCAAAACAAACTAACAATAAATAAAAGTAAAACAGTAGCATTAAATTTTCATAATGTCAAGAGAAACAGTGAAGAGGACATAAAAATTCAGATATCAGACACAGATATTGCAAATCAAGCTAATACAAATTTATGGGGATCTTGCTCCAAGGTAACCTTAGATGGTATACTCACACTACACTTACAGCATATTTAAAAGACATAAGTACCATGCACTAATTAATTGATTGATTGATTGCTTTATTAATCCGTGAAACAATTTACATTGTATGGATTTTGTCATGTAAACCATTGAAATTTTTATGTCTTCAAATTAATTTCTTACACAGTAATTGGCAGTGAATTTTTAAAATCTAATTACATTTGGTTTTTATATAGTCTTAGATAAGCATTAATTCTATATATGCATTATAAACTGTACTTCTTATAATAGTTAACCTGTTTTAATTTCGGTACTCCATTACCATGAAAAGACTTCTATTTTGTAAATAATCTTTCAGTTTTGTTTGGGAAGAGTAGATAGTATCTATGTCTTTTATATGCTGTGGTAACTTATCATATAATATGATGGCATGTACAATATACTCTGCCAAGTTTTAACTTCAATTTTTTTGTCAAGATGCCAATTGTAATTGTTTCTGGTTTTATAATCATGTACTAAGCAATTCTGTGGTAATTCACCATCCTGCCTACATTTCTTCAGTTTGCAGGAAAGAATAGTGATAATCATGTCTGGAATGAAAAGGAACACTCTGCAGACCATTATTTGAAAGTATGGGGACTCTTTCTCTTCTATGTATTTACCTCTTTGAAAGTGCAATGTTTATCAAGAAATATGCAATAACAAATCCTAGTGTCCTCCTCAAAAATGAAAATCTTCATCCTCATAGCACAAGACAGAAAATTGACTTTCACATGCTCCAAATAAAAACCAGTTCGTGCCGAAAACGAATGTTCCACCATAGTAAAATTATTTACAACAAGTTGCCAAAAGAAATTAATGTAATAAATGATATAATAAATTTAAAGCAGTATTAAAAGAATATCAATGAATACATTGCTTCTCTTCTATCATCTGTCAGAGTTCCTCCAAAATCTATGACAGTCTAAGAAAGTTAAAGTATATAAACGTCATTTTTTACTGCTTACAAAAATATTGTGTAAGTATGACTATCTACTTGTGGCATGGGAAGACTGTAATCACTAATATTTTTTATTCGTGTTTTCAGTTTTAATTTTTTAGTGAAAGTGGTTTAATTAAAAGTCAGGGCTGAAAAAATTATATTCATTAATACACAGAAAACATCATGTAAACATGAAGATATATTTGCATTGATCTGTCCAATATCTGATATACTGTACTGTATATGTAAGATTTACTGGTCCGAAAAATACAAATACAATACAATACCTATAAAAGAGAATACTACTGTATGCAGAAACAAGGTGATTTAAAAAAAAAAATTGTTTCCTGTTTCAATTAAGATGATGTGCCTGGTATTTTGTAAATGGTCTATGGATGAATAAACAACTAACTAACAACTGGGATAAACAGATATAAATTAGGATATAGGAACTTAACTTTCAACTCAAACTTTCCTTTTGCAATTCAGCGCAAGCCAAGCTACACAAATTTCTTCTCAGTCTCCTTTCCCACTAAACTGCTCTCACCCTCCCATTAACTTGAACTTAAGCTTTGGATGTTTCTGTATTTTCTTCTTCATTATATCTCCCATTACTACTTCTACCTCATACCCATAACATATTTGTATCCAGTTACCTCCACATGCACTTTACATTGCCTCTTGTTCCTTTGCTTATCTTCTTTGCCCATTTTGTTTATTTCCTGACTCACTAACTATTATTACCCATAGCTATGTTCAGTTTCATACACTGTTTTTATTTACTTCTTCCCCCATCACTTGAACTCATCTTTCTTATAAGTACCATATTTATTTATTTACTATCTTTTTACAATCTTTTGTATTTCATCTGAATTTGACTGAACATTTAGCTTAAAAATAACTATATGAATGTGAAGAAAAATTACAAGGAAGATTCCAAGTTATTACTGTTTGAGTTTCTTCTCTGGCTTTCCATTCTCATCTGGATTTTTTGCAATGTATTTTCTGCAGCCAGCTAGTAGTTGTTAGCTAGGCTATGATTTTATTAATTACACTTTTTGCAGCACAGTTCCCTGTTTCAATTTCCTTGTGTTTTGTTAAGTCACTGTCACTCCAAAATCATGTGAACTGCCTTCCAACAGTCTCGTCCACCTGGCCACCTTCAGTTTTTTCTGCTCTTATATTCCCAAAGAAGAAACCAGTTCCCTCATCCAGAGATCCAACATACTTTAATAATTTTGTTTTCAGCCTCACCAAGATTAATTACATGCTCACTTAGTATCAAGCATTCTTTCCATCTGTAAAACTAAAATGTAAAATGTTATTCCTAAATATTTATTCACATTCATTTTCCCACTCAGCAAAATACATGAACCTCTTTATTCTAATTAAATACTCATTACTATAAGTTTCTCTTTCTTTAAATATCTGATGTGCTGTACTGTACATGTAAGATTTACTGGACCAATAAATATAATACAATACAATACAATAAAATAAAAAGGAGAAAAAAATAGAAAGATAAAAATAAAAACTTTCACTGATACTTACAACCACCATGGCAATAGGGAAGTTGCAACGCAGCTGATAATCTGCCCAAGGCTGACTTGCTTTATATGTATCTTTATATATACCACGGCGATGCACCAAATCCGGGCGTGGCTCATTAGGAGATAATTCAACATCAATGTAAAAACATTTTTCAAAATTTGTTGCAATTTTTTCTTCCCATTGTTTGTATGTCCATGTAATTAGAGTACCTGTACAGAATATTTATTATTATTTGCTGTAATGTGATTACAAAGCCTTTTCATACAAAGACATTTCATAATGTGAAACAATTTTCTTAAGGTGTGTATGTTATACTTTGATAGATAAAGCTTAGGAACAGTGGGAAAATGCAGTCTGAAGTTGTGAAAATCATGCATAATGTAGAATCGCTATGAGAATTACAAATATTATGAGAAAAAACTGACCAAAAAAAGGATTTAATTAAATAGTCAAAGCAGCACAGGTGAAGTGATTTGGACAAGGGCTCGTGGTCTGATGGAATCCCTGCTAGAGTCTATACAGAATTTGCAACTGAGTTGGCCCCTCTCTTAACCATGATGTGTACCATAGATCTCTTGAACAAAAAGCTGTTCACAGTTGCTGGAGGAAAGCATAAGACACATGAATCTACAAGAAGAGTAAAAGAAGTGGTACACAAAACTGCCACCTATATCTTTTACATTTATCTATTGTAGAATATTAGAACAAAGAGCTCAAATGTAATAAGGTATCCCACGCAGAATGGCCTCCTCCGTACCAACCAGTGTGGATTCCAAAACATTTGTCATGCAAAACCCAACGTGCAATTTTCTCACATGAGATTCTGAAAGTTGTGGATCAAGGCACTCAGGTGCATGCAATACTTACTTTCTGAAAATAATTTGTATCAGTCCAACTAAAGTGCTTATTAACAAAACTACAACTGTATGGGGCATCAAATGAGACTGTGGCAAGATTGAGGCATTTTTGGTAGGGAGGATGCAGTACATTATCTTGGGTGGAGAGTCATTACAGATGTAGAAGTAATTCCAGGTACACCCCAGGAGTTTGTGTAGCCTCAGTATTTTCACAGATGACGCAGTTATCATACCTCAAAAAAGTTGCACAGATATCCAGTCAGATCTTGATAAGGTTTCAAAATGGTACATACATTGGCAACTTGCTTTAAATATTCTGGGCTTTCCACAATCTTACATAGTATCCTATGACAACAACATTGTGTAACAACTGTAATCATTCAACTCATGCTACTTTGCTGCAACAATTTATGGTGACATGAACTGGAACCATCACACAGAGTTAATGACAGGTAAAGCAAGTGGCAGGAATCAGTTCACTGATAGGATACTGTAAAAATGCTGTCAGTCTGCAAATGATATTGCTTACAAAATGCTCATCCCACCCATCCTATAATACTACTCAATTGTGTGGGATCCAGTAACATGGCTTGTTGACAATATGTGAAAAAGAGCAGCAAGAATTGTCACAAGTTTGTTTAACTCCTGAGAGAGTGCCACAGATATGCTGAGTAAAAAGAGCTTGCAGGCTCTTGAAGATGTATGTAAACTATCCCAAGAAAGCCTACTTAAAAAATTTCAAGAACATCAATAAGGCAAGTAATATGCTATAGCCTCCAATGTATAACTCCTGTAGGGACTGTAAAGACAAATTAAAGCATACACATCGGTATTTCAGAAGTCATTGTTCCCACACTCCATATGTGAATGGAACAGGAAGCAGCAGTGAAATGGGATACAAACAAGCACCCTCTTTGCAAAGTTAGAATTTAATTCCTGAGGGTATTTTTGTTCAGTCGTTAGAGCTACAAGAAAATGTGTTTTTCTCAGAAGACATGTTTTGCTTTATTGAAGTAAAGCATCATCAGCAGTCTGTAATTGAAGATATTTACAATTTGATTAATTTTATAGATTAACAAATTGTTGACTTTTACTCATGGTAATTTATGCTTGGTTTTTCAGCTACATCAGGGAATGCCACCTGTCAGTACATTTTTGGTTTCTTTCTTCATTAGGCACTGATAATTGTGGTCTAATTTTACACAAAGTTCTGCAAAACAGCATAAAATTAGACCACTATTATCAGTGCTTAACAAATAAAGGAACAAAAAATGTGCTAATGGACAGCATTTCCTGATGTAGCCAAAAACTGAGCACAAACTACCATAAGTAAAAACATACAGTTTATTAACAAACTGTTTTTTCTATCTAGAAAACAAATCAAATTGTAAATATCTTTAATTACAGACAACTGATGATGCTTTAAATCAATAAAGTGAGACACATCTGGTGAGAAAAACACTCATTTTCTTATAAACGTAATGACAGAACAAAAATATCCTCAGGAATTGTAAAGCAACTACAGACAATATGGCCACACAAAGAAGAATTTAAAATTTAATGTCCCTTCAATATCAGTATTAGGAAAATCAACTCTAGCCTTTTTTAAGGAACCATCCTGATGTTCATCTGAAGTGATCTAAAGTAACTGAGAAATCTAAATAAGTATGGCTGAACAAGTATTTGAAACCCACTCCTCCTGAATGAAACTCCTGCATGATCACCAGTGTACTGACACATTTGAGTATCAATAAAAGAGAAGAATAAAAAAGTAGCTGTAGGTAGAAAACACAGTGAGCCACATTAAACTTTTGTAACACAGTATAAGGACAAATGAAGTGTAGGAAAGAAAATGTCTCATACATCATTTCTTAACAATTACTATTATTATTATTATTTTTATTTTTATGCTGACAAACAACCTTGGAATCAATTAAAGCATGTAAAAAATTCAAAAAATGTTAAATATATGAACTATTATACAAACAGAGATAGTAGGTCTAAAGGAAGCAATTAAAATAAATGAATAAACAAATATGTAAAAAGTCTGTGCAGCAGCTTGCAAGATTTGATAGGAAAAGGGAAAGGCCATGCTACAGATGGATTTGTAGCAAACTAAGAGAAATAAACTATTTAAGAGCTACGCATGAGAAGTTTAAAACTGAATGTTATGGCATAGAACATTTCTGCACTTACACCTTGAACTGAAATACATGCGATGGAAAAGACAAAATTATGGTGAAAACATCTGGAAGCTCATTTTGCTTTACATACATTGATAAACCAAATATTTCGATCAAACCTCTGCTATAAAAGGTATAGACTAAGTAATGTGTCAGGTGCATTTTTTCAATAAAGGAAACGTGTGGCACACTAATTGGGATGAGGTTCAGCAAATGTTCACATGCAGTGGCATTAATTTATATCAATAACCATGGAATATCTACATCTATATTCTGCAAACCACTGTGAAGTGCATGGCAGATGGTACCAGTTTTCCAAATCCATTTACATGTGAAGTGTGGCAAGAATGGTTCTAATTAATCTAATCTTGTCTTAACATCCCTATGAGAGTGATACATGGATGGCTGTAGTATATGCCTTAAGTCATTATTTAAAGCTGGTTCTTGAAACTTTGTAAGTAAACTTCCCAGGACAGTTTACATCTGTCTTCAAGAGTCTGCCAGTTCAGTTTCTTCAGCATTTCTTTGACACTCTCCCATGGTTCAAACAAACTTGTGGCTATTTTTACTGTCCTCCTCTCTATACATTCAGTGTCCCCTGATAGCCCTATTTGGTATGGGTCTCGCAAACTTGAGCAATATTCTAGGATGGGTCAGAAGAGTTATATGTAAGCAATTTCTTTAGCAAACTGGTTGTATTTCCCTAACATTCTACCTATAGACTGAAGTCTGCCTCCTACTTTACCTACAGCTGAGCCTTTGTGATTGTTCCCTTTCATATTCATACGAAGTGTTACACCCAGGTATTTATATGAATTGACTAATTGCAACTGTGAATTGTTGATATTATAGTCATAGGATACTATGTTTTTTTGTATTGTAACGTGTAAATTTTACATTTTTGAACATTTTGGCACGTTACCAATCTTTGAATCACTTTGAAATCTTATCAAGATCTGACTGAATATTTTTGCACCTTGTTTCAGATAGGGAAAGAAGCCATTCAAGATGACACTATTCCATGTGTAGCAGATGAGGAAACTGATGTGCATAGTTCAGAAGGGAAAGCAAAACAATACACTGAAGAAGCAATACAGAGGACATTTGGTGAAATAAAAATTAATCTTACATCATCATCTGAAATAAGGAAGAAAATCATGACTTTAAAAAGAAAAAGTTCATATGGAGAAGATAATATGTCCAATAAGACATTAAAAAGTTGTAGCCCTCTAATATGTAATGTTCTTAATCACAGACATAAAACATCATTAACTCAGGGTTTCCCCAGAAAGATTGAAATATGTCATTGTTATGCCTCTCTATAAAAAAGCAACTCCACAGACATCAGTAACTATTGCAAGTGTCACTCCTTATATAAGTATCTTAAGGTTTTAAAAATGTAATGTACTCCAGAGGTGTCACCCACCCGTGTAGTACTGGGATACTTAGCCAGTTACAGTTTGTGTTCCAAAAGGGCCCTTCTATTGAGTCAGCAGTTTAAACATTTACTGACCACATGATAAAATGTTTGAATGGTAAAACATCACCAACTGGGATCTTCTGTGACTTATCAAAGGCATTTGATTCTATCAGTCATAATATTCCATTAGAGAAGTTAAGTTTTTATGGAATATGCAGTTCAGTAAATCCCTGGTTTAATTGTTATTTAAGAAACAGAATACAACAAGTTACTCTAGGTTGTTTGAGTAACAGAAAGAGGGATGTCACATCATCTGCACAGTTAGATCTTGACCCACTAGTGTTCTAGCTTTATGTTAACTATGTGCAATTTAATTTTAATCAGGAGGAAGAATTAGTCCTGTTTCCAGATGATACAAGCATTACTGTGAATCTAAACAAAGAAGCATCAACTGAGAAAGTAGTAAATTTTGTGAAAGTTACTGAATGGTTTTGCACAAATAGGCTGTTTCAAACTTTGAAACAATGCTGTTCATCCAGTTTTGTACTGTCAATAACATCTCACCTCCTATTAATTTAATATACCAGCACAAAAGAATAAACAGGGTAGAAAATTTTAAGTTCTTAGATGTGCCTATTAATGAAAACAAACTGGAAAAACCATAGTAGACCTGCTAAAACATTGATGTTCAGCTACAACAGACAAGTGAAATGGTGAGTCAAAATAATAAAAGGCGATGGAACAACGGCAATGTATTGCATTGTCAGATGAATCATACATGCTATTTGGTAGGTGACGAATGCGGCCTTCTAGCTGAATGCTTCCTTGAAATATGGCTTAAATGATGCATGTGGTTGCTGTACAATGATATGCGGAACGATCACTTAAGCTGCCCTCCTCAGTTCTTTGGTGAAGCTGTGGACTATACAATTATTATTCAATAAATGATGACATAATACTGTTGTGAGACTGTAGTGATCATTCAATAATGAAAACTTTTATTTTACAGTCTTGATCACATGTAAATAAAAATTTGAATATACAAAGTGGCCCATTATTGCATTTCAATGCAATCAAGACAGCAAAATAAAGGATTTCATCAATATTATTGTTGAACATTTATATAACTGCATGGTTGATGTCTTTTCCACAGAAAATTGCATTCCACAGAAAATTGCATTTCTCAGCAAGACAATGGTCCAATCCCCAAGGTCAAGACCTTTTCTGTTGCTTTCAGGAGTTCAAAATGATACATTACAATTGACTTTCTGGTCTCAAAGTCTGCCAAATATCAACTCTGTCAAACTGATGCAGAGTGTCATCTCAGAGATTCTCCAAAAGAAATGCGTATCTATATGTGGATATCTGTTTCCATCTGTCTTTGTACTTACAACAAGGACTTGTAGATCCATGCCATTGTGAACAGTAGCTGCCAAATGTGGCTACAGAAACTACTGACTGGATAATCTTCATGTTATGGCTCTTTAGTCATTATTTGTGTTTCAGATGTTTCTTACAGTAATTATAACATAGAAAAAAATAGTTAAACCATACCATTCTTGCTACTCCGTTGTACACTGCTGTATGGGAAACGTCCCTGTTCATGAAGACTTGCAAGCCATCTTAAGGTTGATTTACACAGTGCTACAATTTCTACAGCACTTCCATCACGTGGGGTTGCTGGTTTCCCCCTGTTGCCAGCCTTATCACTGGAACCCATTTTGTCCATCCATGTCCCACAGTTGTATGAATTTCCTCCAAAGACAAAACCTGTAAAACAATTATCAGATTACATAAACATAACAACTGCAAGCATATTTTCAGTCACACTTCACAAGCTGATACATGGTTGGGCTTCACAGCCCACTGATGCAATGTTATCAATGCGTGGTGGAGAAAGGATGGGAAGGTAATTGTTCCTGTCATTTCCAAAGGACCCATCTTGAAGTTTGCCTTATGTGATGTAGGGAAATGACAGAAAACTTTGCAGATGTCCATATTGCAATGTGAACTCTAATCCTCCTGAAGGTGAGTCCAGTGCCTCAACCACATTGTCACCTTCCTTGTTACTCTAATGCCAGGGTACAAGAGCGTGGAGAAATGTAACGCACACAGAAAATGGCAGTTAAAGTGCTACATGCTGAAGACAGTGACCAAAAGGAAAATGGCAAACTTTCAACCAGTTCTCCACCTGAGGTAAAGCTATTTGACTTAAAAATAATGAATTAGATATTGATCTGACACCTAATGAAGATGCCATGTAACTAAGGCAAAACACATCCAGGTGCACAAGATAAATAAAAAAACTTAATGTGCAGCAACCAAAACGTGTTTTTATTTTATGTTATTTTATTAACTACTGTAATTTAAATACAGCTGCTGTGAAAATGGTCAACACAAGAAACTTGTAATGATGTCCATTTTTCAACAAGATGTTGTGCATGTATTTGCTGAAGGCCATTATATTTTATTACTATTTGTCAACGCAGAGGTTTACCATGCTTTAAACATTTGCATGAGCTTGTCATTTCTTTGACATATATTTTTCAGCAGCAAGTAAACTGCAGACACTTTTCCATAGTCAACTAGAGGACTTAAGCAAGAATCAACAATTTTATAAAATGTTGGACAAGTAACAGAATTGTTGTCATATATACATGCAAAATCATTAATATAGTGGTCATATTCAACGTGATTCATGCTGCGTTTGGTGTGTGCAGATTTTTGTGTGTTGACCACTTATGATTGCAGTGGCAGAAAAAATTATGCCACATGTAGTGAATAAAATTAATCCTTTCTGTGAAAGCTGAACTAGAGATTAATAATTTGATAAATATGTCAATTGCACATTACGTAGTTATTTATAACGAGGATTTGTAAATCAATTGATGCTGTGCAGACACAGAATACATCAATAGAGAAACATAACCCAACACACAATAAATTAATCACACCAAAGATATGTCATGCTAATACCAGTAACATTAAGTCTAGCCTTGATAACGCCATTAATCTGGCAAGTAAGAATGTCCACAAGTTTCTTCAGATGTGCCATATCCATCTGAAGCCACTCATTGAAAGTTAGATCCCAGAGAGCTACCAAATTGTGTGGTTTTCATTTGCTATGTTTCACTTGCTGATACAAATAGTCCCAGTCATTTTCTATAGGATTAAGGTAGGCCAGTCAAGGCACGATAGTGTGCTGAGTGTTTGTCAAAACAGTAACATATGTGTGTATACCTATGAACACAGCTGTTGTCATGTTAGAAGACAGGCATATCCACAGCATACTAATCATGAAGATATAGAATAAAGGTTCACTGAAAGTACTGAAGTAAACATCCTGGTTCATGTTCATGGTAGCATGAATAAATGTGTCCAAGTCATTGTATGAAAAAAGAAACCCAAACATCATAAAACCACCTTCACCCACTGTGGGTGAGCTATTGATGTACTTGATGCCTTGCTTCATTTGAAAAGAACCAAAATTGCAACTCACTGGACTGCACTACATGCCTCCAGCCAGCTACTGTCTAGTTTCTGTGTCATTTGGCCCACTGAAGGCTTGCAGGTTTACGGGCTGCTGTGAGCAGTAGACTTTTGCATGGTGTCAGACTCCATGTCTATTACAGGCAGTTTGTTTCATAATGTTCACTTGGAAACTGGTTGACATGGGCTTGCATTCACTTATAGTAGCAATTCTAGTCATTAATGAGGTGCACCACTTGCCTCTGATCCCTGTCAGTTATGTTCTCTTTATAATCATTGTTCTTATGCCATGCTACATGGCCACAAGTGGTACACCATTTATTGTAGACATGATGAACAGCCTTCATTGACATACCAACTAACTGGGCAACAGTCGTGGTGTGGTCATGGACATGTCCAAACATGTAAACATGCTAGCCATTATGTCACATCTACATGTCAACCAGTCTTACTGTGCTGATTCCATAGAATGGACTGGCAGATACACACCACTTCAATGCCATGACTTATGTCAGTGGTGGACAGTCACATGACCACCAGGTGCCAGTTCACCATTATCTACAGTGCTCCAAAATGACCAGTGTGCTCTTTTACAGTCAGGTGACTACTACTTTGTTCAGTGAGTTTAAGATAACAGCAAAGTACCCAATAAAAACATAAATACGTATATTAGCAGAAGTTCAGTAAAAAGATATTTGGTCTTGAGTATTGAATATGTTAGTCTGTTATAAAAGAAATGGGCTGTTTCCTTCAATAGCATACCTGTTTCTGGATGTACACCTATTTGATTGTTGAAGCCTTTGTCAGTCATATGTGCATCAATACTTCGACCAGCATTACGCTCTCGGAAGCAAAGGCCTTGGAAATGAACACTTAGTGCCTCTTGCATGACATCATGGAGAGGCTGATCCTAAAAATAAGGAAAAAGCAAGTTATTTTTCAGTAGTTCCTTATTTTAATACTTTTATATTGCCAGTTTGAGATGACCTGTCGGTGAAAAAGCAATTAGGGATAGTTCATAGGTTTGAACTGGGAAAGGAAATCATCCAAGTCTTTTATAAAGGAATTGTCCTGGCAGTTGCCTTACGAGATTTAGCAAAATCATGGAAAACCTAAATCTGGATCGCCAAATAGGGATCTGAACAACCATCCTCACAAATGTAGGTAGGTATCAAAGCTTGCAATGGTTTTGATATACTAATTATAGGGAGAAGCATGCAATTAGAATAAAAGATTGAACAAGTAAAGTATTGGATACTAGAATTATTGAAAGCAAAACAAAACAAAATGTTAGTAATGGGTTCATATTTTGAAATTAATTTAAAATTTTGCAGATTCAAACTGGTGATATTGTTGAAAGTGAGAGCAATGTAAACAGTCTGAGATTCCTTTATAAAGACTGCGGGGGTTTAACGAATGAAGAAATATGGCTGCTTACGTGACAAGAAGGTGATTAACTTCCAATAAACTGTGATCTGATCACTAATTACTTATATACTGAATGTACTCAATGAGAAGATGGCTCTGAAGATTTAATTTGTATTTTAATGGAAAATAACAGAAATGACATTAAAGAAGACATTCTAGAACAGCCAGTATTTGCCATTAAGCACTTGTAGCAATAAGACCAAAATCAAATCCCATCTACTGCCAATCTTGCTGAATACAGCATAAGTGCTCTACATAGGTCACACATGCACAAGATAATCAGCTACAAGAGTACTGTTTACCAATCACTGGAGGAGTGAACACTTAACTGCTGGAGTGTCAATATGTACAAGAGACTTTAAGTCAACACATAAATTGATATATTACAGGGTATAGCTTGCAGAGTGACAACAGAGGCTGAAACTCATTAACAGGAATACTTTGGACCGGGCAATATTCGTTTGTGGGGTGATCTCTTTAGAAAACCACATGGACCTCTGTGTTTCCAGAATGAATTTTTCACTCTGCAGCAGAGTGTGCATTGATATGGAACTTCCTGGCAGATTAAAACTTTGTGCAGGACTGTGACTCAAACTCAGGACCTTTGTCTTTCATGGGCAAGTGCTCAACTGACTGAACTACTCAAGCATGACTCACAACTCATCCTTTTTTAACTCTGCCAGTACATATTCTCCTACCTTCCAAACTTCACAGAAGTTCTCCCATGAAATTTGCAGGACTAGCCACTCCTGGAAGAAAGGCCAGTGTGGAGATGGGGAAGGATATTTCAAGAATGAATTTTTCACTCTGCAGTGGAGTGTGCACTGATATGAAACTTCCTGGCAGATTAAAACTGTGTTTGTAAGGTCGGAGATAGGTACTGTTGGAAGTAAATCTTCATAAGCCATGACTCGTAGCTCCGTCAGAAGAACACTTGTCCATGAACAACAAAAATCCTAAGTTCAAAACTCATCTGACACGCAGTTTTAATCTGCCAGGAATTTCCAGCTCTGTGTTGTTCCACATGTAACTGTGATTACATGTATCTATGAAAAGACATCTTTGTCGATTTTGTACATGTTCATACAGGGTGTCCACAAAGTCTGGGTGCACAAGGATTTCTAATAATGGTACTCTTAAGTGGATGAGAAGGATGGGCATATTGCAAGATTGCAGAAGACTTTAACCTCTGACACCCTCATCATCAACCTATTTGTTTTACTGCCATCAGGAAATTAATCACCAAGTTTAAAGAAACACGCTGTGTGTTGGACAAACCTTGTTTCGGACTACCAAAGACTTCAAAAGAGGCTGTCTTGGCCAAGGTTTATGCTAGCCAAAGGAAATCACCATGTTGGATATCCACAGAATTGGGTGTTCAAAGGTCAACCACCACAGAATCTTGGCAGAGGAGAGGTTTCATTTGTACAAGTTATGGATATTGCACCACTTAAATGAAGATGACCTCAATAAATGCATGCAGATGTGTGAATGGCCTGTAGATAAATTGGATGAAAATATCAATTTTACTAAAGACTGAGTGGTGTTCAGTGATGAAACTGTGTTTTATGTCAGTAGTAAAGTGAACAGACAAAATCTTTGATACTGGTCTCAAGGCAATCCACATTGGACGAGTCCATCTAAACAGCAGGGCTGCCAAAATGTGATGGTGTGGTGTAGTTTGTGGAAAGCTCATGTGCTAGGACCTGTCTTCTTTGATGAATATATACTGGGTGAGACTTATCTGAACATGTTGAGACACAAAACTGATGCCTCAAATTGAGTGTTTGGGTGAGGGAGTTCAAAGACCAGCTTCAGCAGGATGGGGCCCCTGCCCATTTTGCTGCAGCTGTTAGAGATTGGTTGAATGGCAACTTTCCTCACTGGATTGGGACAAGAGGTCATGTGGAGTGGTCCCCTCATTCCCCTCATTTCTCCACTTGATTTCTTTTTCTGAGGAATGCTGAAAGAGGAACTTTACTCGATGAAGATTACAAATTTAAACCACCTGACAGAATGCATTCCCAGTTAGTGTGATAAAATTGACAGAAATTCAGACCTGTTCCATCCATTTAACCTTAATATTGAAAAGTCCATCAAATTATGCATTGAAAAGCACACAGATCATGTTGAAGCTATTACTGATTAATGTTAAAGTTACTAAAATGTGGTTTATTATTATTTTCAGAATTCCCTAGGTACCCAGACTTTTGGACACACTCTACAAGAGGAGCAGGTGATGGTTTCATAGTAATATGTTACAGTGTTTAAAAACACAGTTCTTGTTTTCAGTGGAAAGCAAAGAGTGGCCATTACAATCTGCAGCTTGATCCTCAAGATAATCTCAAGAGATTTGTTGGTATTGACTGTTCTCTTCCCCACTCCAGACCCTTTCCATGCTAAATTAGCATATTTTTAACAAGCATGATATTCACTTTTAATGAAGCAATCACACTCAATATTAACATGACTTGTGCTACAAAAAATTGTCATGTCCATTTTGTACAACACAAGTATGTTGTAATCTCAAACATAAAATCTATATCAGGAATCGTTTCATATTTTATTCATGCCACACGATGTGTTCTATACTTTGAGTAAGTTTTATCTCATTTGACATACAACTTGTGATTCCTCCTTGATTTGCACAAATACTATGTACAGTTATTGCCAGGCATAAACCTGCAATTGTCTGCTTCTTCAGAATTTTAGTGCCACCTTTTTATCAACAATGTTCTTTCTGAATAAATTCTTGTTCTGCAGCAGAGTGTGTGCTGATTTTGAAACTTTCCTGACAGATTAAAGCTATGTGCTGGACCTGAACTTGAACCTGGGATCTTTTTGTTTTGTGGGCAACTGCTCTTATTGACAAATCTACCTAAGCCCTACTCATGACCTGCACGCACAGCTTCATTTTCTCCAGTACCTCAACTTAATTCTGTGAAGTTTGGAAGGCAGCATAAGAGATAATTATGGTCATTAGTCATGCTTGTATAGCTCATTTACTAGAGCATTTGCCCGCATAAGGCAAAAGCCCCAGGTCTGACTCCCAGTTTGGCACACAGTTTTAATCTTCCAGGAAAGTTTCAACAGTATTCCTACTTGTTATACACTTTGCTATAAGCAGTGTAGTATGTAATGACAATGACATAATATTTGGAGTGTGTATTACAATTTTGTTGTGATACAGTACTGATACACTGAGTTTAAAAATGTTCTACAAAAACTGGACAAATAATTGAAGTGTACTCTATTATTATAAATGAGAACATTGCAATGATTTGTATAAGACATTTATAAATTTAAGAAACACTTCAATGAATTATCCTATTTATTTATAACTTTTTAAATGCTGAATCAATACTCTATGTAGTGCACACTGTAAATATTATGCCATTATTGTTATGCGCTACATTGCTTACAGCAAAGCATGTAGCTAATAGGAACACTGTTGTTAAGAAGTGACTTTAGCATTCTGAGTATGCAATTACAGTTACATGCATTATAATGTCTGCATGTAGTATTTGTACATATCAAGGGAATATAACAAGTTGTATGTCAAAGGAGATGAAACTTATGCAAAGTGTAGAAAATATGATGTGATACAAATAAAATATGAAACAATTCCTGATATAGACTTTATGTTTGAGCTTAGATCATGTTTGTGATGTACAAAATGGAAATATAGGTTTTTTTCAGAACACAAGTCCTGCTGATATTGAGTGTGACTGCTTCATAAGAAGTGAATATCATTCTTCTTACAAATATGCTGTTTGGCGCAGCAATGGTCAGGGGAGGGGAAGAGGACAGTTAGTAAACATAGGCCTCTTGAGAGCATCTGGAGGATTCAAACTGCAAGTTGAACTGGCCACTCTGTGCCCTTAATTGTTTCCCATTGAAAACAAGCTTTGTGTGGTTGAGCACTGTCAACTTTTAACATGAAATCATCACCTGCTGCACTTGTATAAGGAAGCACATAAGCTTTGAAGATATCTTTTTATAGCTCTGTGAAGGTGGAACACATTCCATGTGGAACACTGCTGAGGTCCTATGCTTCCTAAAGATTTCCAGACCATATGTAAACACTATCTGGGTCAAAGGAGTCCTATTAGTGAGTTCCAGTCCCTGCTGTCACTTTATGAAAACCTAGAATAAGAAATTTCTGAACATGCGCACACATTCACTCACTCACCCACCCACCCACACACACACACACACACACACACACACACACACACACACACACACACAATCATATATATATGCTATGTCCACATGTAAGGAATATCACAGTCTAGTAGAAATTACAAATCCAAAGAAACAACACATGTCCTGGTTTCAGATATTCAGGTTGTACAGCTGAGACCAAAAGAAGAGCAAAAATAATTTTAATAAGAAGTGGACAGGAGAGAGGACAAATGAAGAAAGAAATACAACTATAACTTACAACTTGACCAGCAGGGAGTGCTGGAGAATCATCTGTTGGGAAAAGTCTTGACACTTTGTCTTTAAGAATGTTATGTCCATCTGGAGCTTCATTAACATAACTATGAATGCAGTGCAGCCACCACCATACTGCATCACGACAATTGAAACGAGCCTTGCTTCCTCCATCTAAGAGATTAGGTATAAGTCCATGGCGTAAGCAAGCAGCATAAGCAAGAATGTGATACCTAACAGAGAGCAACAAAAAAGCATTTTCATGAAATTATTCAAATTATCCACAACTGTAACAGTTAGAATACTACTATAGTATTTACACCCCATATATTATTTATTTCAAATAGTTATTTAATGTTATTAAGATTTTATAAGTAGTACTTTACATAATATAAAGAGGATGGATCACAGCTCACAAACTAGAGACAATGCCTAGTAACAAAGCAATATTTACTAAAAATGGAAAAATGTATAGGTTTTAGGCAAAGTCAATGGCTAGAGCTTCTCTCTCTCTCTCTCTCTCTCTCTCTTGTGATGCTGGCTCCTGCTGCAATCAGGTGGTTGTGTCAGGAGACAAGAGTAGCTTTACATGCACACACACATGTGCAGGTTTGTGTGTGTGTGTGTGTGTGTGTGTGTGTGTGTGTTTTATACGGTGTCCAGTGTGAAGGAGCCCCAGATTTCAAAATTAAGTGTCTTGAAGACTCCAATCAATATAGTGCAACAGACAGTATGTTTGTTGTGAAAGCTGTACGAATTTTATACAGAAGTTTCAAAATAGTCCAAAAACGTGCTAACAAATGGCATTTTACACTGTGCAGCTCACAGAGTATCGGTGTGCACAATTAATCTCATCCTCTGGAAGCATATTTTGCAATCACATCACAATATTTTCAAAATGTCCGCCACTAGCAGTGCAGAGGTGGCACACACAAACAATGAAATTTGCCATCACATCCTGTAGTGTCAGTGGAAATGGAGTCAGATGTCACATAGATTGCTGATTCCAGCCTGTCCAGCATGGTGGGATGGTTCCAGTGTCTTTCAATGTTCTCTACAAATCTAATCACAAGGAGTCAGATCGGGCAAATATGGAGGCCAATCCATCCCTGCACCAGTAAATTTGCAATACGTCAACAAAATGACTCTACTCCTGAAGTATTCACCAAGAAAGTGAAACATCTGTTTGGTGCAGTGGGGTCTCGCCTGATTTGCATGAACCACTCAGTGCCTGTCTGATCCTCAAACGCTAACTGTGTGGTGACAAATTGCACCAAAATTGCAATGTAATGTTCACTCGTGATAGTTAATTGCATGAAAAAAGTACCAATAATGCCTCCACAGCATACCATAGCCCAAAAAGTAAACTTGGGAGAATAAGTGGTTTCATTTCACACAAATGAGGAGTTTTGGAACCCCCAAATTGACAGTTTTATCTATTCACAATTCTATTTAGGTAGAAGTGTGCCTCATCTGTGAAACAGGTGGAGCCTACATAACATTCTTCATTATCAACCACTGTTAGAATGTGGTTTGCAAAGTCTGGCCCCCACCACACAGCTTGTACGGGTATGTCCTGGTGGCTCTGGACCTCTGTATACTTTCTGTATAAGATTCTTGCAGCTTTCACAATAAACATACCATTCATTGCACTTATTTATTGATCTTAGTTTTTGAGATATTTAATTTTATAATCAGGGACTCCTTTGAAATCTTACAATGTCTGCATTTCATTTCAAACAATAGCCAGTTAGCATTTCTCATTTCTCAAATCCTGTATATTTTAGGAAATGTAGATAGATTTTTTACCACAATAACTAATTAGCCACCACAAGAATATCACTTGAAGCACATGTTGCATGTTATTTTACAGTGTTACTATTGTGGAACACTACAGTCATCTACAAAATTTGTGTGTGTCCTAATCTGACACCACAAAGTTTTCTTTTAGACAGTGTTGAGTAAAATCAGTTTTACATGAGGTGCTCACCTTTGGAAGACTAAGGTACAAATTTCCAAAAGTAAACAGACATATTATATGTATTGTGGAAATTTGGAATGGAGTGACTCTGTTCCCTTGGGATAAAACTTTTATAACAACAGCACAAGGACATGGTACTCCAAGTTATTGCTTGGTATTTCATGCAGCTATTATGCATGTAAATTTGCACTCTGAGCTACTGAATATGGATAATGTCACCAGAACGGTTTTTATCCTAGTAACATTGCAAAGAAAGAGCAACTGGTCACAGAGTTCTCTTCATTATTAATAGACGATGTCCTGTCTTCTATAACAGAAAATAATTACTAATTTGCGTGAATGAATAGCTAAATGATATCAACTGAAAAAAAGAGTTTACAATGATTCTCATTAGTTACCTTGCATCTTGGTATCTGCCTGTTAGGATGAATAGACCTCTTAGTGCAATGAAAGTGTCTCTGCCCCAGTTGCGTACATAACCAGTTGCAAAATGAGGTAAACCTGCAAATAAAAAACATGCTTTAGTATGCTCAATGGACACATGAACTGATGAATTTACTGCCACATGAGTATTGATTTCATATCATCATCACAATAAACTACAGTTAAATCTTGAATTGTTAGAACAAGAATCCACACACATAAAAGAGTTTCAGGTGATAACAGTGAACATTGTAATTTTTGTTAACAGACTATATTTGTAGCTTTGAAGATATATTTTAAACCTGAAATTTATTGTGACATTAACACATTGGCACTCTTCACTCATGAAGAGAAAGTTGTTTAGAAAGAAACATAGAAAAGCTCCAGAGTGTTTAAAACTGTACTGTACACGTGTCACTGTAGATGGTTATTCATTCATCAAGTGGGGAACCAAAGCTTTCTGGCTCCCTTAGGATTATTTGAGAGGCATAAGATATTTGCCAATATATAGTCCCAGCCACTTCTGTGTCTAGTGTCATCATCACATTACAGTCATTATACTACACTGTATATAAAATTACCATAATCATTTTCATTTAGCTTAACTCTTCCATGGACCAACTTTTTCCAGCAACACAAGAATACTAAAAATTTTGCATTAAATGCCAACATTCATTCATTTTCTAAATTTTTATTTCCTCTTTTTTCAGATGAAAACCAACTCTACGACAAAAAATTCAATGAAATTTACGTAAATATGCTGCAATATCAAGTGGAACATTAGAGTAATAGCACATACCTTGTCTCTTGTCTCTATTGAACCCAACTGACAATGTCTATATGTTTGTTCTGAGATGGACATATGATTACTAACTGGACAAGTCATGCATTCTCTGGTACTGTTTTAGTTTATGACATGAGCCTTAGTGGTCACCCTTTCTGTTTTTGAGATGAAAAGCTACCAATCAATTGTCTTGCAAGTCACAGCCGACAACTCAGGTGATCTTAGTAATCTTGATGTTCTTTATTCAGCATTCATAAAATATGAAAGCATCAAAAAATACAAAATCCCCTCAGAAGTAAAAATTCTGATGCCACATCTTGTAGGAATGCAGACCAATAATATCAGTTGGACTCTAGATGACTGAAAAACTGTGACCTGTTCAGACGAGTTCTGATTTCAGTTGGTACGAGCTGATGGCAGGGTTCAAGTGTGGTGCAGATCCCATGAAGCCATAGATCGAAGTTGTCAACAAGGCACTGTGCAAGCTGGTGATGGCTCCATAATGGTGTAAGCAGTGATTACATGGAAGGGACTGGATCCTGTGGTCCAACTGAACCAATCATTGACTGGAAATGGTTATGTTTGGCTAATTGGAGATCCTTTGCAACCGTTCATGGACTTCATGTTCCCAAATAACAATGGAATCTTCATGAATAGCATTACACCATGTTCCCAGCTAACAAGAACACACTGGAAAATTTGAGCAAATGATTTGGCCACTCACATTGCCTGACATGAATCCCATCAAACATTTATGAGACATAATAGAGAGGTCAGCTCATGACAAAATCCTGCACCGGCAACACTTTTGCAATTATGGACAGCTATACAGGCAGCATGGCTCAATATTTCTGCATGGGACTTCCAATGACTTGCTGAGTCCATGCCACATTGAGTTGCTGCACTATACTGGGCAAAAGGAGGTCGGACACAATATTAGGAGGTATCTCATGGCTTTTGTCACCTCAGTGAATGTGACGTAGCATCATGTGAAAAGTGCTCAATCATCAATAGTATTGATCACTTCCAATGATTTTATTGCCTGATTCATGCAAAGGCATATCAAGGATGTTACTATTAAGTGTTTGTGTTCTTATAATCTGTTATCATTCTAAAAGTTACGTGCAATTTTCCTGTTTTGATAGGTGAGCCTTTTAATTACAGAAATGTGTATGGTTATTTTTTTTATCCTTGTCCTGGATAATTCTGTATATTCTTGCAGCTAAAGTCATTAAATCTTGTATGGCAGAAAAGTGAGCAGACAACATACTAATTATTATTTTGTGTGGCCCTTAATCTGGTGCAAATCTTTCTAGCTCATGCCACTTCAGTGATGTGCATTTCAGATGTGTTAATCCTTGCTTAGTCAGTGGGAACTATACTCCGACCAACTCCTAGTTTTACTTTGTTCCCAATGATTCACCTTACCATTTCTAGTGTCACCTGACATCTGGTGTAATTTTTCAGAGCTTGTTGCAGACGATGTATTAATCTGAACTCAACATTTAACATACTTGTAGGAGAACAAGTTATTCTCCTCCTTATTTGATATTTGCAGCACACAAACAGTGCGGTAGCATTTCATCATTTTTTCACCACAGCACATCTAATGAAAGTGCTACAAAAAAATGAATCCCTTCTATTGTAACTGTGAGACCTAGATATGTGGTGCTTCCTCAAATGATGAAACAGAAATGTAAGCTGGGGGCAACGCAACTTCAGTTCCAGTGTAGAGATGGGGTTGCGTCCACATTAAACAACATGAAATGTGTGAGCGTTCTCATAACACTGGACAACCCTAAGGACACCACAACAGTGTCTAGTAAAAAAATAATGATGGAGCTAAACCAATGATGAGCCTTCTGCTTGCTATTGCCAGATACAATAAGATCATGTAAGACATTTATAACTTTGACCAACTATAAGAACACTGTTATTGGTCAGCATTCCTACGAGACGTGGCATCAGAATTTTTGCTTCTCAGTGGACTTGGCAATTGTTGATGCTTTCATCTTTTATGGATGCTGAATAAAGAAAATCAAGATTACTAAGATCATCTGAGTTGTTGGCTGTGACTATCTTCACCACTGAACACTAGTGTCTGCTGTGCCATAGACTTCATGCATGTACTCCTTTGTGTAGCATTACTGACCACAGGTGCTGCAAGTGATGTCATACTGTTAGCGAAGGCATTCACATGGGTCGTCTGCTCCAAAACCCCACTAATGCCAAATTTTGGTGCACTGTTCTAACGGGTAAGTTTGTCATACGTCTCTCACTAATTTCCATGGTTATTACATTCAGCATTTTTGTCTGTTAGCACTGACAACTCTACACAAACGTCATCACTCTCTGTTGTTAAGTGAAGGCCATCAGCCACTGTATTGCCCGTGGTAAGAGGTGATGCCTGAAATTTGGTATTCTTGGCCACACTCTTGACACTGTGGATCTCAGAATACTGAATTCCAAATAATTTCCAAAATGGAATGTCTCATGTTTCTAGCTCCAACTACCATTCTGCATTCAGAGTCTGTTAATTCCTGATGTGCCATCATAATCACATCAGAAACCTTTCCACATGAATAACCTGAGTACAAATGACAGCTCTGCCAATGCGCTGCCCTTTTACACCCCATGTACACGACACTACTGCCATCTGTATATGTGCATATTGCTATCCCATGATTGTTGTCACCTCAGTGTACAACCAGTATCTCTAAGCCTAGTCTGTGCAGCTTTCTCTTTCACCCCATCCTTTTTGCATTTAATATGGAGGTAATATCACATGGAAGATGATCTTATTAGAGATGGAAGATCTAAAGAGTTCAGAAAAGAATAATAATAAAAAAAAACAACACTGGCATAATATTACTTACAAAAATTTATTGATATTTTCCACAGCAGTTAAAAAAAAGCCCCAAAACATTAAATCTACATCTACATTTATACTCCGCAAGCCACCCAACGGTGTGTGGTGGAGGGCACTTTACGTGCCACTGTCATTACCTCCCTTTTCAACACCAGTCGTGTATGGTTCGCGGGAAGAACGACTGTCTGAAAGCCTCTGTGCGCACTCGAATCTCTCTAATTTTACATTCGTGATCTCCTCAGGAGGTATAAGCAGGGAGAAGCAATATATTCAATACCTCATCCAGAAACGCACCCTCTCGAAACCTGGTGAGCAAGCTACACCACGATGCAGAGCGCCTCTCTTGCAGAGTCTGCCACTTGAGTTTGCTAAACATCTCTGTAACACTATCACGGTTACCAAATAACCCTGTGACGAAACGCGCTGCTCTTCTTTGGATCTTCTCTATCTCCTCCGTCACCCCGATCTGGTACGGATCCCACACTGATGAGGAATACTCAAGTATAGGTCGAACGAGTGTTTTGTAAGCCACCTCCTTTGTTGATGGACTACATTTTCTAAGGACTCTCCCAATGAATCTCAACCTGGTACCCGCCTTACCAACAATTAATTTTATACGATCATTCCACTTCAAATCGTTCCGCACGCATACTCCCAGAAATTTTACAGAAGTAACTGCTACCAGTGTTTGTTCCGCTATCATATAATCATACAATAAAGGATCCTTCTTTCTATGTATTCGCAATACATTACATTTGTCTATGTTAAGGGTCAGTTGCCACTCCCTGCACCAAGTGCCTATCCGCTGCAGATCTTCCTGCATTTCGCTACAATTTTCTAATGCTGCAACTTCTCTGTATACTACAGCATCACCCGCGAAAAGCCGCATGGAAATTCCGACACTCTCTACTAGGTCATTTATATACATTGTGAAAAGCAATGGTCCCATAACACTCCCCTGTGGCACGCCAGAGGTTACTTTAGCATCTGTAGACGTCTCTCCATTGATAACAACATGCTGTGTTCTGTTTGCTAAAAAGTCTTCAATCCAGCCACACAGCTGGAAAGGGTAGGCAGAGATCCAAAGCTCTATACTATTTATGATTTTTACAATTCAATTCAATTAAATTAAATTGAGACCTTTTGCACTCCAGAAAAAGTAGGTCTAATGCCATTAACTGAAACAGTCTGAAACTTGATACAATTATAATCTGAGGGAAACATATTCCTCCGTTCACCACAACCCTCATGACAGCTTCAGTCAAATCAATGACAAGTCCATGATTAGATTTTATATTAATTAGTGGGGTTAAAAATTTAATTCTATTTACAGTAACATCGGTTTGATCATAACACACAAAAGTATAACAATGTCTAACATACCTGCTGAAAGAGTTACACAAGCCTGCACTTCTTTTCCTTCACTATCTAGTCTTGTTAGTGGCAATGGAGCTGCTAAATTTGGTGATAACTGTGGCAATGGTGACGAGTGCACAACAGATGCACACTGTACAGACCCTAGTGCCAAACCTCTCAAGAAAGTTGAGCCATCCTTAATAAATCTGAAAGTAAGACATCATGTGAAGACATAACATTAATTTTAACAAAGTGAGAGTTACATCTACCAGTGTCCCTGAGTATCAGACAAAGCCTCTATTACTTCACAAGCAGACAGTGTCTCATAATCAGCAGTTGCTCAGTCACTCACAAGACTGTCATTACTGTGATCAAGTTGCTACTGAACATCTTGATCTTTTCCTCTTTTCTGAGGTGTAAAACAAACTTCTACCAAACATGAATGAAAATATAGCCAATGTTAGAAAGAACCATATTCTACATCAAAACCTTTCACAACTGTACCACCTCATAAATGACCTCCCAACAAGTACATTTATACAAAAAATAAATTTTCACTAATTTATGAATGCAAAACTAATATGGGGAGCTGTAATCTCTCTTTGGATGAATTATACGAGCAATACATCAGTCACAAAAAGTTTGATGAGACATGTTTTATCAAGTGAAGTTCACTGACAGGCATGTCTGACATATATATGAGGCAGTAGTGCAAACAACCACATGTGAACAAGATTGTGAAAACTGTAAATGTAAAATATGAGAATTATGGATTGCAAACAATTGTACAGGCTGAGCAACATACTGTGGCTGTGTCAAATATTTGTGTAAAGGACTCTGCATGAACATCAATGATATTTATGGTCTTCAAATGAAGGTAAACACAAAATAGGAGATCACTACACTTTCATCTTGATGATGCCAAAGAGCACCTTATTATGAAGTTATAGTGTTTGAATGTGGATGAATTCTCCATTTATGTGAGCTTTCATATCTTGTAACTACCTACAGTGAAGAGGTAGGATATATACAATCATAAATGTCATTAACTGCCAGTGGACCACAAGTAAATCACCATGAAATGACAGACACATGGCAATAATGAAGTCCAGGGATTCATTTTGAAAGAGGGCACAAATTTAGAGCCTGAAACAAGTATGCCACTACCTTCACCCCTGATCACTATTGTCTGCTGTGCCATAGACCTCATGCATGTACTCCTTTGTGTAGCATTACCGACAACAGGAAACAGATTTTGGGCATAATGTTTTATTGCTCTGTATATTTAAACCATTCTTTATTCTGTTACATGCCACCCATACAAAATCCATTCATCTAATGATTCCTTCATTATTTTGAAATTATCACAAGCAGGATATACCATCAGATTACTAAATGCACACTGTTGAACAGATGATGCAAGAGTCAACCATATACTACGGTTAGATTTCATTGCTCAAAATGGAAATGTTACTTGACTATACATGGCAGACAAGTTTTATGTGATCCAGACACAGAAGAAAGATGAAAGACTGTTTGTCTGTGAGGCACTTATGAGCAGAGACATTGGCTTCCTTGCCAATCATTTATTGCATTTGGAAACCTAACACAGGTAGCAGCAGTCCAGTTATCTTTATGCATTATTACATTTACAAAAACTCCTCCATTTGTTGTGGCATTAAGAAATAGTAATGCAGAGCTTCCCAACAGATGAAATATACATGCTGGTTCAGGAGAACTGCACAGTTTAGAAATCAGGATACAGGAAGTGGCAAACTAAAACTTTCAAGTGGATCATAAAGCATTCATGGATTGCTCTCATGAATTGTCCTCATAAGGAAAGGGTCTGCTCCACATTTCATATTAGCACACACTCCATCATGAATTGAAACCCTAATTCCAGTAATAATGGGTCCTGGGAACGTTTTTATATGTACTTCCTTTCCAATGATTAGTGCTTTACTTTCCAAAAGGATTAGCACTATCACAGATTGTACAACTGCGAGAACTAAAATTAGTTTAATGACTGTTTCTCTCCTGGAGTCATGACCTGGACTACAAAAGCATACGGTTGTCATTAATCAGCAGCAGGATTCCAAGGATCACTGAACTTACTCCTAATATGGTACAGGACCCTCTGTGCTACATGACATTATTAAAAGGTCTTACAGTTCACAATTTCCAACAAAGCAATACACACCCACACACAGTTAGGTTCTTCTCATATCTCTGCAATTCACACACCTGGAGCCATCAACCTCAGATACAACTGACTGTACATTCCTTGAAACTGTTTCAAGGGTAGCACTGAATCTTCTATAATTGGCATTCATATGTTAAACTGTTCTACGAAGTCTATCTGGAAGTAACTGCTAGAAATGAGCTGATATTTTTTGCTCCAACAGCTCTGTCATTATATGCACCACCATTTCGTCCCCAAGTTTAGGTTTGCAGAATTTGGTTTCCAGAGGAAAAACTGCCAAAAGCTGATAGACACTATTGTTTCAGGGATTTCCACATGAGTGTAACTATTCACATCTGGGCCACATATTGCTGTCATATCTTAATGCCACAGAGATATGAGAATTAAATGGTATTTTTCAAGCCATTTGTTTGTGTTACTAGTTAGCTTCAGATTACAACTACATGCTGGATGAGGAGAACTGCACAATTTTAGAAATTATTACAGATGGAGTAGTAAACTAAAACTGTAAACTGGTGACAAGAAGTGTAAAACATAACTTTAGTTAGTCTAGTATTATTTTATTTATTCACCAGTTAATTATCTGGGTTTACTTATGTATGGGGCCTTTTAGAAACACAACATCAGCAACATGTACAACAAAATCACTTTCATCAAAACATGTGGCTATTGTTGTGGAAGCAGCAGGAGTCACAGGTGCTACAGCACCAGCAGCTCTTGTAATACCTCACTCCGACTCACATTTTACCAATTTCAGCATTCTACTGCTGCTGAGAAGAAAAGGTCACCTTCATCACATTGTCCAGATGGGACATGTCACACGTCCCATCTTGCCACATGCCACATATCAACATCTTGACAACTTGTTAACTTTATGTGGCCTTCAGGTTTTTCCTCTCCCTTCATGTTTGACAAGCTCAACATTATTTTTGTCTGCTACTGCCAGAATCTTGTTGTGCTCAAGTGGTTATATTTATTTTGAGCACCAAAGAATCAGATCAATCACATGTACTTGACTGTGAGGCCCAAGTCAACTCTACCAATTTGTCTATGCCAGCTCTGTGCAATCTATCTTACAGGGACAGCCTTGTAAGGGGCCACACGGTAAACATGTCTTATATGAGAGCCAATGCTCTAGAAACGACTGACTGCCTCTCAACACTGTCTTGGCCATTGCACAATATTTACACTTAAAGGTTTGCAATGACACTAACAGAAAGTGTTGTCTTCACACCATCACTGCTTTGCTGACACTGCAGTTCACATACAAGGGCCAACACCACCAGTGGAGTCTGGTCTCGTCATACTGCTCAGACTGTTTCTGCCACCACAATCAAGTGGCTCACTCTCACTGCCAAGCCTCTCTTGCTGATTGTGACTGACAGGTACAGCTCTCAGTCATGTGTCACAGTCTACACAGGCAGACCTCTTGGACACACATGTGATAAAGCAGCAGGAGCTGTCATGTGACTGGTTTTTGTCATATCACTAGGTTCCAATCTAGTCCAGCGCCCGGAATTTGACAGTGTTTATTGGTGCTGACATAGGGATTCTTGGGTTTTTCAGTTCCTCTAAAACACTGTTGGTAAGTCACCTCATTTGTCAATCACCTATCCCAGTAATAGGTAATACCCTGATAGGTAATACACTGATCATCCAGAACATTATGACCACTGACCTACTATTAATATAAACCTGTCCAGGCCATAGCAGCATCACCTGGTGAGTAAAGAATGCTAGTCAGACACATGCACGTTGCCTGTAGCATCAGTGAAAATGCTGTCCATGTGTAGAATGGAGAAGGTGCATGTTCTACCTGAGTTTGACCGAGGGCAGATTGTGATGGCCTGGAGGTTTGGCATGAGAATTTTGGAAAGTGCACAACTTGTCGGGTGTTTGAGGAGTGTGTGGTGAGTGTCTTCAACACATGGTGAAACCACATCCAGATATCGTGGGGTTGGGTGGCCATCCCTCATTACAGTTGTCGGACGTTCTAGGGTGAGCAGACTGATAAAACAGGACAGGTGGTACACACTGGTCGAACGAACACAAGACTTTAATGCTGGGCAGAGTACAAGAGTATCTGAACACACAGTGTACTGAACACTCCTAATGATGGGCCCCCACAGCCGATTATCCATGCTTGTGCCAATTTTAACACCACGACACTGGCAACTACGACTGAAATGGGCACGTGACTGTCAGCACTAGAGGTTAGTGCACTGGCAGAGCATCACATGGTCTGATGAATCCCTATACCTTCTTCATCATGCCAATGGGAGGGCACGAATCCGTTGTTTTCCAGGGGAACAGCTCCTTGACACTTGTACTGCAGGATGGAGACAAGCTGGTGTCAGCTCTATTATGCTCTGGAGAACATTCACATGTGCATCCATGGGCCCAGTGGAGCTTACACGAGGCTCCGTGATGGCCGAGTAGTATTGTACACTGGTTACAGACCATGTACACCCTTCATGATTATCATGTTCCCCAATGGCAGTGGCACTTTTCAACAAGATAATGTGCCATGTCACAAGGGCAGGAGTGTGATGGAATGGTTTATGGAACACACTGGCAAGTTCCAATTGATGCGCTGGCCCCGCAACTCACCAGATCTGAACCTGATTGAACACATCTGGGACATAATTGAATGTGGTGTCAGAGCTCATTGCATCCCCAGAATGGGAATTACATAACTTGTGTGTGTAGATATGGTGCCAACACCCTCCAGTGACCTACCAAAGCCATATTTTTTTAATACTACGATGTGTCACTGCTGTTACCCATGCCATGTTACCCATGGCTATTTGGTAGGTAGTCATACTGCTCTGGTTTATCAGTGTATAAGTTGATCATGCGCCATCTCAGGTTTGTGGCAGTCAACTGCGACGATGTGTGGAACACATCTGGCTCAAGTCCCTTTGATAGCTTTTACTATTGCATCATAAACTTCATGCAGCTGGTATCAGAAGTTGTCCCATTTTGAGATATAGGTAATATCTGCATGACAATCCCTTTCTTATTAGACCACGCTTTAAGTTATGCTACAGATTTTGCTACTCAGATCACTCTCAATATTGGTGCCATATTTTGGTTTCAAAGGAACAGTACTGTTCCTATATGCCATCTGTGACACAGTGAGAGTATAACCCATAGCCTTGTGTCTAGAAATTTTGCAACATATCCTATACACAATGAATCTTTCACTCTGCAGCAGAATGTGCACTGTTTTGAAACTTCCTGCCATACCATAACTGTGTGTTAGACCAGTACTCGAGCTGGAATGCAGGAGAGAGGTACTGACAGAAGTGAAGCTGTGAGTACAGGTTACAGTCAATCCCAGACAGATCAGTCAATATGGGGGTTCAAGTCTCAGTGTAACAGACAGTTTTAATTTGGGAGGAAGTTTTGTATCCTATTCAGCTGCTGAGAGATCCCAGTCATCACTGTCCACAAACAGTAGGGATCTTCTGCTCATAAGGAGATTTCTAAGTGCCTGTCGAAACATAAACTGTCATCGACCATACAAATTGGCACATTCTGCGAAGTTGTTTTCTTATTTCACTTGTAGCGATTGTGTATCTGAAATTAACTTCATGGAAGCATATTTCCAGCTGCTTCTTTATGAGAATTCATGAACCTTTATAGTAATGAATACCCCCATTTTCATTAGAATCATTGACTGCTTTTCAGTACTTCCCATTTTTAGTGTTTCTTGGAACAGTTATTACGTGATATTCCCTGCTGATTGATCTATGTTGAGGTCATAACTGTTATTTGTAGAAAGCAAGCAGATCACCTTTGTAGCCTTCAATGTCTGTTAACCCTACTACAGCATATCACCATCTTTTGCAACTTGCAGTCAGTGTTTAGCTAACTTATTAGCAGAGCATTCCAAATGCGGTCACATTTGTCACATTATTCAATGAGCAGCACAAAAATGATGCACAATTTGTCCTGACACTTAAGTATGAGGAAACATTTGATTTAGTCATATGTTGCTACTCTAAACTTTGCGCTTAGCAGTTTCACTTTGAAACAGCACTTTACACTTGCTTCTTCTTATGGCCTTAGTGCATAGCTCTTTCATAAGAAAAGATGATTTGGGAAAGCCACTACCTGATTCTTGGATAATCTTGTTCTCCAGCTAAGATAAATACTGCAAAATCAAGTAGGAAGTTCTTTCCAACAATTTTAGCATTCATATATTTCATGAGTCTCTTTTTGGGGCCACCTTTGAGCTTTTCATGTGCTAAAACAAGCTGTTCCTAGAGATGGGCATGTATGTGCACCACATAATGGCTGCACTGTTTTAATCTATTGCTAAGCAGCTCCAAGTAAAACATCTCTTCAGCCATATTTTAGTAAAAAAGTAATACATGAAACCATTCCAAGTAACACAAATATGTCTTTATTCATAACCCTCTGAACAATAATGGAAGTAAGCCTCTCATGACTTCACATGTAATAAGACAAAAGAATCATACAGAAGGTGCAACATAAGCAAGACACAGAACAATTGATGTGAGCAGTACAAACTAAAAGAACAGAGTGAGAGTCAGCACTGCTCCCCACGTATATAGGTGCGAGTCACCGGTAGACCGTGCAGCAGAAACATTGCTGTGTGCATGCTTCCTGCAGGTGGACCTCTACTGGTCGGCCCACACTGATACAGTTGGTGGTTGATTTAAGTACACATGTGTGGCAACACTACAGTTGGCACACTCACACTCACTCGCAGTAGTAGCAGGATACAGCACACCTCTCCCTTGTGCAAAGATGGGACTGAGGCAAAAGAGGAGATGCCCATGGCCCAATGAGAGACACATTCATCAGATCTGGAATGGTGGCAGGCAGTGCTGACAGCAGGGATGGGACAATGTGCTGGGCCAGAGCGTGTTGAGACACGAATGTGCCCGAGGGCAGTGGGCCCACGTGGCGCCCAATGACAGCACTAGGGAGGAGAGTGCCATTACCATTTCTGCATCATCATCATCAGCAGGCAGACCCCAGTGTGGAGGAGATGGGTGTGGACTCACCGGCGATGACAGCTGAGGCAATGATGGCGAGGGGGCCGACGGAGGTGGACGACCAAAACAGCAGACTGCAGCAACGGATCTGAGGCCAGAGGAGGACCAGTGCCCAGCACCAGGAAGCAGGAACCCCAGGACAAAACACATGGAGGTGGCAGCCAATGGGATGGGGACACCTCTACAGCAGGTGACGACAGGCTTGAGGTGGAGGGTGGCGGGGCAGGCTGCGGCAACGGGGGCCATACCTGTGAACTGGTAGCTTCTGGTGGTGAGTGGGGATGCAACTGGTCAAAGCAGTGCACTGGTGACCAAACCCTCATGCCCACAGCAGTGATACTGGTGTGAAGTGGCTGGAGGAACCCAATCGTGGCAGGTGTGGTACAGCCCACATAGGTGGAGGAGCAGGTGTGGCAGCCAGCCACCAAGCAACTCAGCTCCTCCATAGTTGTGAAGCAATAGGCATTCAGAAAATTGAGAAGGGTGACATCTGGTGAAGATTGCACAACAGACTTTATCATTTGGAACTTGAATGGGCACTAGTCATTCTGCCTTGCCATTTGATTGAGGGTGGAATGGTGGAGCAGTAACATGATGAATAGCGTGACGGGAACAAAACAAATGAAAGGCTTGGGAAATGTGTAATGGGGTCCATTGTCAGAAAATAAGGTACAAGGCAACTTCTTAATAGAAAAAAACTCAAGAATGTGTGAATTGTGACCTCAGCTGACATCAACACACACTAGAGAATGTAAGGAAACTGGGAAAACGTATCTACAACCAAGAGCAAATATGAATTCGAGAAGGAACTTGCAAAGTCAACATCAATGCATTCCCCTGGCTTGTATGGAGCAACCCAGGGGGACATAGACTCCCTGGGAGCTGCCTGTTATCAGGCACACTGCTCAGAAACTGCACCAACACAGACAATTTTGCCATTGATTCCTGGTCAAAAATCATATTTCCTAGCTAACAGTTGAGTACATGAAACTCCCCAATGGCCCTGCTGGAGAAGACATAGAACCTCACACCATAACACAATGGGAATAACTATGCTGGGAGAGAGGTCTTCCATGGACAACAGCAAAACACAGTAAAAAACAGAGAGGCGATATCATAAGGAAAAATAGTTCCACACAGGGTCTGAAGCCTGACCTTGCAGTTTATCTGGCCAGCCCTGTTGAACAAACTGAACCACCTGACAGAGAACTGGGTCAGCATCAATGACAACTGATATGCATGAGCTTGTAATTGGAAAACCCCAGACTGTGGCCTGCATTACAGTATTAAGATGGAAGCAAAGCAATTCTTCACAATCAAAGTCAACATCAGGACCCACAGGAAGGTGGGACAAGGTATCCGCATTGGCATGTTCAGTCACAGGTTGAAAATGGATTTCATAATTGCATTGAGACAAGAACAGCGCTCAGTATTCTAGGCAGTACACTGCCTTGTCAAGCAAGGAAGTGTGAGGGTTAAAAGAGGAAACCAAGGGTTTATGGTCAGTAATAAAGTGAAACATGGAGCCATACAAAAAAAAAACATAAAATTTCTTGAGAGTAACCCTGCTGGGCTGGAGTGGGAGATTTAGAGGCAAAAGCAACAGGTTGTTCAGAACCACTGGCATATTGGTGCACTAGGACCACACTAAGGCCATAATGTGAAGTGTCAGTTGCCATCTTTGTGCTGGTCTGGACAGAAGATAGCTAAGAGGGGGCCGAAAGTAGCTTGGTTTTCAACATTTGAAAAGCACATTCACAATCCATACTCCATCAAAAAGGTACATTCTCACGTAACAAGGCATGCAATGGGTGGGCCAACTCCAGCAGGAATTTATGGTAGTAAGCTACCTTCCTTAGGCAGGCCTGAAGCTCCTTCATGGACATGGGGCAAGGCCTAGACATAACAGCAGAGATGTGGTCCGGCAGAGGGCAAACCGCATTCCATGTGACTTCAAACCCCGAATAAACAATAAAAGGTTGGAAAAAACTGAGATTTTGTGAGGTTACACCATAAGCCTGAGGACTTTAAAACAGAAAACAAAGTGCACAAATTTTGCAAGTGATTGGCCACGGAGGAGCAGAGATAATAAATGCAACCCAGGACAGTCTTAGTCAATTGCTCTAAAAATCACTTGAAAATAGCAGGGCTCCTATCAACACCAAAAGGAAGGAGCAAATATTGATAGAGACCACAAGGAGTATTCAGAACCGGAATTTGCCAAGACTCTTCATCCATATAAACCTACAGGTATGCTTCAGTCAAAGCAATTTTAGGAAAGTACTGGCCACTCGATATTTTCACCTACAGTTCCTCCTGGTGTGGGAGAAGATATATATCCACAGTCGACCCTAGTACTGAAGTCTCCACGGTGGTGAAATTTTCCTGATGGCTTCTGAACTACAACCAGCAGAGGTAATAACCATTCACTAGCCATAAGAGGTTGCACCACCCCTAGAGACTGTAGTCTGTCCAATTCTGCTTTCATCTGACATTTCACGGTGACAGGAATAGCACGTGCATGACAAAAATGAGACCATGACAAAAATGAGACCAAGCCAAAAAGGCCAAGCCATGGATTTCAAAGAAATATGAGAAGAAAAATTTGTAGCATACTCTCTACCTTCTGAAAACAAATCTGAAAACTCCTCACATGGTGTTTCCGTGTGTGTGTGTGTGTGTGTGTGTGTGTGAGAGAGAGAGAGAGAGAGAGAGAGAGAGAGAGAGAGAGAGAGAGAGAGAGAGAGAGATCTGATGGATGCCCAATGGCGAGGTCATCAGTGCCCTTACACTTATAAAAACAAATGAATGTGGAGATGAACTAAAAGTGTTGTACATGTATGCACTCAAAATGACCACACAGTCACTCTGTATCACATGCACTCTCACATGCACTAAAACCAATTAGGAGGAAAGAGAGGTAATCAAGAAATTAAAACACAGAGAAAATTTAACAAAGAACAAGGAACTAAAAGAAAAGCACAGGTAAATATGACTGACTTACAAAAATCTAAGATGAGCCAGCCACTCTTTGACACATTAAGAACATCTCCTTAAATTCTTGTTAAAAACATTGGGCAATTCACAAAACTTTAAAACCCTAACCACATTCGTTTAAGCATTACCTAAAATAGATGGCAAATCTGCCACAGTCCGCTGGTCGGCAAATAAAATGCAGTCCAATAAAATGAGGTGCACTGTGATCTGCAGGCCACAAGTACCACACATTGGAGGGTTCTCTCAGCAGAGTAAGAATCCATGTGTCATAGGTCTGTGGCCTATGAAAAGACGAGGAAGAAGGACTTCGTCCCACCAACGCGGCTGGAAGGAAGTACTCCACGACCGAGTTGTGGGCTTGATGACACGGAGCATGTTATTGGTCACTGCTAGCCACTCGTCTTCCCATCAACACATGACTTTGTACCTCAACAGAGAGGTGATAGCATGCAGGGGGATAGCACACCAAAATACCAGAGGATCACAAAACGCCTCCTTGGCTGTTCAATCCATCCTTTCATTCCCCGTAATTCCAATGTGCCAGGTACCCAGCACAAAGACACCTCCTTCTCCAGTTGTTGTTGTTGTTGTTGTAGGAGGGCATCCTGGATATTCTGGGATACTGTATCTGCTGGGTAAAACTGTTGGGTAGAGTAAAGAGAGCTCAGAGAGTCTGAGCAGACAAGAAATCTAACACCTTATCTGCTCCAGTGCTTGCAAGATTGCATATAATTCTGCCTCAAAGATGGTAAATTCTGGAGGCAGTCTGACCTTGAGGACACGATCCGGAAAAACAACAGACCAACCAACAGAGTCCCCTTGCTTAGACCAATCCATAAAAACACCTACATGGTCATGGTATTCAGATGTAATATCAGAGAATATCAGATTAAAGATGGAAGCAGGAGTGCTATCTGTCCTGTACCACATCCGATCTAAAATCACTCTAAGCCCTCCAGCAACCAGGGTTGCAGGCAGTTAAAACCCTGGATTTGGGGTCATACTGGCTCCACACTGAGTGACTCCAGCACACATTGCATGCGAATTCCAAATGGCATTGTGGCTCATGGACAGTTGGAAAAAAGGCATTCCAGAGGTGGATGTGCAACAGTATGGTGTGTGGGTGAAGTTGGAGCTGCAAAGAACTTACACACCTGTCGCACCATGAAGAGCTGGCACCAGATGGTAGGTGGTAGTTCTCCCACTTCAGCAGAGATACTAAGTATGGGACTGATCCGATAAACACCCGTGGCCAGCTGAATCCCCTCATGATGGACAGCATCAATGATACGCAAGTAAGAGGACATTGCTGACCCATACACTGTGCAACCATAGTCCAGCTGCAAATGTACAAAAGCCCGATGAAGCTGAAGGAGATGCACACTGTCCGCTCCCCAAGACCTGTGCCTAAGGCACTTGATGATGTTCAGTGCCCTCAGGGTTCTGGCTTTCAGGTCTCACAGGTGTGGTAGCCATGACAATCGGGAGTCAAAAATGAGGCCCAGAAACGCACTGTGTCTCTCAAATGTAGGATGGTGTCCCCCATATTCAAGGCACGCAAATTAAAAAGATGATGAGAATTATTGAAATGAACACACACTTATCTGCAGAAAACTGAAAACCCATCTTTGCAGCCCACTCCTCTAATCGCCGCACTGTAAGTTGCAACAGAGGGCTCACTGTTGCAATACTGGAGGAGGAAAGAAAACAACAAAATCATCTACAAATAAGGAGCACTGTAAAGGACTTCTTACCATAGATGTGATACTGTTGATGGCTATGGAAAAGAGGGTAACACTTAAAACATTGCCCTGAGGAACACCATTCTCCTGCTCAGATCAATCAGACAGTGTGTCACCAACTCAGGTCCTAAAAAATCTCTGAGACAGTAAAGACCATATGAAGATGGGGAGGTGGCCACAAAAGCCCCATTGATACAGTTGGGTGAGAATACGTCGTCTCCAAGTAGTATCGTATGCCTTACTTATATCGAAGTATATGCCGATACAGTGATGCTTACAGAGGATAGCCTGCTGAATAGCCACCTCTAGGAGGGTCAGATTGTTGACAGTGGACCAAAATCTTCAGAATCCATACTGAGAGCAGCCAAAGAGTTGCCTGATCTCCAACAACCAGACCAGATGATGGTTAACCATTCGCTCCAGGGTCTTTCCTACGCAGCTCATTAAGACGATACTCCAATAACTACTGGGACACATGCAGTCCTTTCCTGGTTTGAGGAGAGGTATCAGAATTGCCTTTCCAGAGCAGTTGCAGATCGCTGGAGACAGGCTCTCAGTCCCAGCATCATGAGCATCTTTTCCACAGTTCCCGCAGATCTCTTCACCTTCACAAGTCATGGTTATATGGCCGGAACACTGGTATTTATAGCACTGCATAGGGTTTGGAATATAAGGCCAAATGTTAAGTTGAAGGAACCCCACCATAAGATGTTCAGGCAGTGTCAGAGAATTGAATGTGACAATGAAAGTGGCAGTCTTTTCAGTTGCTCCAGAGAGAGTGTGGCAGATATGATACGCAAGTTGGGATGGAAGTCATTAAAGCAAAGACGTTTTTCGTCTTGGCAAGATCTATTTACGAAATTTCAGTCACCAACTTTCTCTTCCAAATGCGAAAATATTTTGTTGAGCCCAACCTACATAGGTAGGAATGATCATCAACACAAAATTAGAGAAATCAGAGCTCGAACAGAAAGGTTTAGGTGTTCATTTTTCCCGCACGCTGTTCGGGAGGGGAATTATAGAGAGATAGTATGATTGTGGTTCGATTAACCCTCTGCCAAGCACTTAAATGTGAATTGCAGAGTAATCATGTAGATGTAGATTCCTGTGTGTTTGTTGCTCCACATTGATTATTCCCTGTGATGCCCATCCTTGCCTCAGTTTTGCAGTGTCCATGTCCATGAAATCCCAGCATGTGACAACACCATTACTGGAGTTGAGAGAGGTGTGCATCTCAACAATGATATCATAGTCACCCAGTTTCTGTCATTTCTTAAGAAGGTCTACCAGCTTTGACCTGTTAGTTTCAATCAGCAATGAGCCATTACACTATCATTTCATAGATTTTAATATTTCCAGCAAGGCCTTCCAAACCCTTATGGATATAAAAGGGGGACACTTCAAATTTCCCCTTCTTTCTCTTTATCACCAGAAACACATTGTTATTCATGAATCCATTAGCCCTGTTCCTGCAGCCAAAAGTATTCTTATTATCAGGATGACTAGCCTCTCTCATTCTTTTGGATGAATGGGTCTGAATACTTTCAGGCAGAACACCTTTCCCACTGGGAGGAGAAGATGATTTTGAGGGTTTCATCTCGGTCCCATGAGCAGTTAGGGAAATAAGGGTCCACTCAGACAGAGTCTCGCATGCCTGAGTAAGCCTTATACAACTGATGTGCGGCAGGTTCCCCAGAGGTTGCCCGCTAATGACTGTTCCACCTCAACAGCCATGCAATCCATCAGCATGCAGCACACCTCAATATTGAGATTTTATAGAGTTTTACCCCGTCCTCGCAATCCAGGTGGTCAAGCCAAGATCCCCACTCCCTCAGACACACAACGTTACACCACCGCCTGGTGCAGTGGTCGCTAAAGCATGCCCAGAGATTACGATGACAGGGAACTGGCGGTGCTTACCAGTCCCCAGCTCAGGAACCCTGGAGTCGTCAAGCCTGCACCCAGCAAATCAATTCTGAGCCCCTGAGGGCCACAGTGTTTCCAATTGAGAATATGATACCTGATTGGACGTAAGGTGAACTGCATTCGTGATGGAAAATCCAAATGCCTGAAATAAATCCAGCCCAAACACATTCTCAACACCAGCATCAGCAACCACCAAAAATGTAATGGAGTGAACTACTGATTTGTAAGAGGCAGAAGCGATAAATTGTCCAAACAGTGGAATGTTCTGTTTGCTATAACTAACCAGCTTCTGTGTGACTGATGTCGAAGGCAGTGAGCCTAAACTCACATAGGTTTGAGAATTCAATTCACTGCAGCACTTGTGCGACTTGTAACTGGAGCATTTGGCAAAAAACACTTAATTCAATGGACAACTTGGCGGAAATTACAAGCATTGGAGACACAAAATTTATGTCCATGTCCATATTCTTTGGTGAACGACACATGGAGGCGATGTGGCCTTTCTTCTGGCAAGCATTACAAGTAGCTTAGCACTTAGGGCACGTCAAATGTTCATGCCCGACAAAACAGAAAAGAAAAGATGGAAACAGAGAATGCTGAGGCTGGCACTGTGGCAGTCGCAGCTGTGTGGGTTGGCCTTGATCTGCTCGGCACTGGGCCCACATGTCTACTGCAACCACTGCCACTTCCTTATGCAAGCTAGCTGTCGTCCTGGTGTAACAGCACTACCACATCATTCCACATTTCAATTTGGTCACCTGCTGCCTGAGAAACTTCAAAAGATTGTGCTATTTGCTAAATTTCTGCCAACATGGGGTTTTCACAGAGTAAAGTCTCCTGGTGCACTTCCTTGTACAGAGCTAAACAGATAATTGTGTTGCACTTCAAAGAGTCTGCATAAGAGCATCAGTAATGAATTGACACTTAATGGCTAAGGCCGTGAAGTTTGGCTGACCACACTCTGTATGACTGGTTTGGTTTCTTGCAGCATCAGTGGAATTCAACTTGTGCTGCTATGACATGCATTCATTTGTGATGGAAGTTGGACAATAAACTGCACATGTAATCAAAAGTAAGAGCTTCCTGTTCTCGTAAACGGGCAAGCTGACACAGTAATTGATACACCTTAGGTGGAATCCATGGTATGAATAATCCTTTGCGCAAATTCAAGTCTGTCACACCAAAAGCCAAAAAATGCTGCCTGAGTCTTTTTTCTTCAGCTTCCCAATCCTCAGCTGAATCATCATACAGAGGACAAGTGGGTGGATTAGACTGATAGAAAGATACCCTGTCTGTTAATGGAAGCCAACAAATTGCTCACTGTCAAAATAAGCTAGTCAGTCAGGGCCAGTAGCACAGCATCCATAATGACTAAACCTGATGAAACTGCACTTAAAGACTACACACACGGAAACCAGTCCACCCTTGTCACCAATTGTGTAGTAACCAAGTAGTACATGAAGTGGATCCAAGTAACACAAATATGGCTTTATTCATAAACGTCTGAACAATAATGGAGATAAGCCTCTCCTAACTCCACATGTAACAAGACAAAAGAATCATAAGAAGGTTCAACAGAAGCGATGCAGAGAACAACTGATGTAAGTGGTACAAACTAAAAAAACATAGAAGAGTGAGTCATCACTGCTTCGTGTGTATATAGGTGAGAGTTGGCAGTAGATGGCATAGCTGAGACTGCCGTGTGCGCGCTTCCTACACATGGCCTCTAGTGGCCAGTCTGTGCTGATACAGATGGTGGTCAATTTACACTTGGTGCAGTCACACTCTCGTACACTAGTAGCAGGATACAACACATATCAGGGACCGATGACCGTAGCAGTCTGGTCCCTTTACTCCCACTAACCAACCAACCAACACATATCATTCACCATATGAATGATGGCGTCCTAGAATGACTACCAGAGGGCTCAGAGATAGGTTTGACGATTTTACTGAGATTTTCTGCTAGGATAAGCATCTGCCCCCCATGGCCCTGACTACCAGACACCACATCCTGAATTTTCTAACAATGCTTCTGGCTGATAGTCATTTATGAGATGTGCCATTTCCTCAATATTTTCCAAGTGTCTTTGTCTCAGCAGACACAACCAGTCACACATTATCACTGTGGAGAGTAAATTCTACCACTTCATAATATACAGGGTGTCCCATTTATCTTGACCACCCTAAATAACTGTTTGTACAGATTTAAATTACAAAATGTTTCAATCAAATGTTCTCTAGGCATCAGGGAGACATCAATCAGCATGATTGCTTTCATTGTAGCTTTGTTTTTTACAAAGATATGATAGTGGTATGACTTTTTTAAATGGCACCCTGTATTTTTTATTCAGTGATTCATTTCCTCTCCTAAAGACCTATTCAAAAATGTATCACAGAGTACCATTCACACAAACACAACTTTATTAATTATATAACACAACACTGACATTGAAATTCCCAGCATTTAGTGCAGGTACTCGGGGTAATGGAACACATCCACATGCTGATATTGACAGAGGACAAATATAAACATAAGCAGAATGCACACCTGTCATTCTGTCAATCATCATCAGTTGAAGAGTTGTGTGAACAGAATGTACACCAATGAAGAGAAGGAAGAAATGCTACTCATCTATAGGGAAGGTAAGTTAGCAGAACAGTAATTTCAATACTGTTTTCTTATGTACAGGTACATTTAGTACAGTAGTTCAGTCCTTTTAAAGACTGTTGTGTACATTAGGCATACAGTAAAGGCTGTCCTTCCTAAAAACTGCATCGACATAACATCTCTCTTATTGTTGTGTTGAAGGTAGGTGAAATGCTACGCAGGCAGTGGAACTGTACAGAGAGCAATATCCTGACAAGAACCCACCTTCCTGATGGATGTTTTCTCATCTTGTTGCAATGCTTCAGGAAACAGAAAGTTTCAACCCATGACAACACACTTGCACAGATGAAGCTGCTGATGTTACTGTTCTCGCTTCTGTTGCTATGAATCCACATGTGAGCACACGACAGCTTGAACACAAGATTGGCATTCCTAAAACCAGTGTACATTGTATTCTTACACATCACCGGTTCCATCCTTACCCCCTACATCAAGAATTGCATGGGAATGATTTCCAGAAACACGTACAATTCTGTCAGTGGGCACAGCAGCAAATCCTCACCAACCTGAACTTCTTCTCCACAGTTCTGTTTACCGATGAATGTTCCTTCTCAAACACAGGATAGGTAAATACAAGGAACATGCATTATTGGTCCAGCAACAACCCATGATGGCTTAGACAGGTGGAACATCAGAATCAATGGAGAATTAATGCCTGGTGTGGGATGCTTGGTACTACAATTATTGGCCCTTACTTCATCAATGGTAGTCTAAATGGCACAGCTTATGTTAACTTCCTCAGACAAATTCTTCCTCCTCTTCTGGATGAAGTGCCGCTAAGAACCAGAACGTTTATTTGGTATCAACATGATGGTTGTCCAGCACATAATTCCTTGTCTGCACATTGTGTTCTGAACTGAAGGTATCCTGCCAGATGGATGGTCGAGGAGGAACAGTTACTTGGCCTGCTAGGACTCCTCATTTAAATCCTCTGGACTTTTTTCTTTGGGGATGCATTAAAGATGTTGTCTATCATGGTATTCCAACAACTCCAGAGGATATGCAGGAATGTATCATGGTTGCTTGTAATTTTCTTCAGCAGGCAGCACTGGAAGCAGTAAATAATTCTTTCATTCAACGAGTGCACCAGTGTATCGGTGTCCAGGGTCACCGCTTTGAGCACCTTTGAATTTTCTGCTCCTGGGCAATGGTAGAGGAGAGTCAAAGTCAATTTTGTGTTATGTTTTTACTTGGTTTTCATTTGTTTTCAGACAACTCCAGCAAGTGGATGAGTTTGTGATCCCGAGCTCAAAGTCAATGTTGTGTAATGTAATTAATAACGTCATGTTCCAGTGAATGGTACACTGTGATACATTTCTGAATAGGTCTTTAGGAGAGGAAATGAATTACTGAATAAAAAATACAGGGTACCATTTAAAAAAGTCATACTGCTGTTCATATATTTGTAAAAAACAAAGCTACAACAAAGGCAATCATGCTGATTGATGTCCCTCTGATGGCTAAAGAACATTTGCTTGAAACATTTTGTAATTTGCATCTGGACAAACAGTTATGTAGGGTGGTCAGGATAAATGGGACACCCTGTATAACACCTGTTTGATTGAATGCCCAATCATCTGTATGAGTTCTGTGGCTTGGTAGGTAAATGGGTAGGTGATTAACTACAAATCAAAAGGCTTTTAGTTTGAGTCTAGCTTGCTCTCAGAAGTTTATACTAGCACTCAATGCAAATAATATTTCTGGCAAAGTTTGTATGAAGCACAAATAAATTTTGATATTGCTCTTCTAAGCAGTATGTACTGCTTCTATTAAACAACAGCTTTTACTACAGTGAATCTGGAAGCCATACTTAGCAGCTTTTTTAAAATACAACTCTATATACATTCATAAACTTACAATGACATCAGACTCCATGCTTGGTTTAGTAAGCGCAAGTATGTCAGTGAAATGATGACAGCAAAATAACTTGGCACCAAATAACGTGGAATTTCTTTTAGAGGTGCCATGCTCTTCTCCAGCCACAGACCAAGTTCAATAGTGCCCGAGTACTGTTTGAGCCGATGAGAAATATAATCTGAAATTGGAATGTATTACTTTGAGTGACAGCACATTTCCTTGCACTCTCAGCATTTGACAATCCTGAATAAAGGACTTACCTATCATCCAGTTTCCTTCCCGTAGATTGTTACAAAATGGATGTCCAAGATCATTGATTGGCGTTATATCACAAAGCAGTGACATAAATCCTGTTAAAATGAGGAAAAAAAGATGTCACAAAACTCAAAAAACAACATCATAAATAACAGAGCTGAGAAAGATATCAACTTGGATTTTTTTGTGTTAAGTTATTAAGAGCTGATTTTTAATCCCTGAGAAAACCAAAGGAATGTATTAATCAGACTCTTAACAAATAATAAGGCAGGTTACTTCTTATGGCATTCGTGTCAAGAATATATTACTCACTCAACAGTTTATGGGAAAACAAGAGTTCTAACTCAACTATAGTTAATGCAGTACATCATTAAAACGCATCTGCTTCCTTTTATAAAACAGCTTTTCAATACAGCTCCTCTGTAATCCCTGCGTAAAATTTAACAAATAATAAGGCAGATTACTTTTTATGGCATTCGTGTCAAGAATATATCACTCACTCAACAGTTTATGGGAAAACAAGAGTTCTAACTCAACTATAGTTAATGCAGTACATCATTAAAATGCATCTGCTTCCTTTTATAAAACAGCTTTTCAATACAGTTCCTCTGTAATCCCTGCGTAAAATTTGTAGGTTACCAAAATGTTATATTGATAGACACACAAACAAACACACAAAATTCAAGCTTTCGCAACCAACGGTTGGTTCATCAGGAAAGAGGGAAGGAGAGGGAAAGACGAAAGGATGTGGGTTTTAAGGGAGAGGGTAAGGAGTCATTCCAATCCCAGGAGCGGAAAGACCTTAGGGGGAAGAAAGGACAGGTATACACTCGCACACACACACACATATCCATCCGCACATACACAGACACAAGCAGACTGCTATTTACAGAAAGATCTAATGAACAAAATTATAAGATGAAACCAATGGTAAATGGCCTCTAAGACCATGATATACATCCCACGTGTCAAATGTTAATACTCATCAATATACAATATCTATTATATCTGAGTCCAGGAAGGATTACAGTAACCAAAAGACTGTTTCTTTTGGAAACCACCTTAGACACAAGAACTAGAGTGATGCATGCTGTGCTCATGACACGAATGAAAAACACAACACATTTATTAATAATGTTCCTAACTTACTTGAAAACTATATCAACTAAAAGTAACCCAGATGAGACCAAACTCTACAAAAAAGCCATGGGTTACTAAAGAAATAAATGTATCTTGTAGAACAAAAAGGAGACATCTGTCTATCAGAGAAAGCTCTGATGTTGTTGCCGTCATTGATTACAAGGCATACTGCAAGTTACTGGAGAAACTAATATAGACACTGAAGCAAATGTTTTACGAGACAAAAATAGTCACATCAGGTAATGAAATAAATACAGTATGTGACATAGTGAAAGAGGAGAGGTGATGAGTAGCAGATAGCTTTAAGAGTAAATTATACATTGACAACAGGTGGATGCAGTGTTGCAAAACTTTTTAAAAATCATTTCATAACTGTAACTGAAAAGATGCGGTTGTCAGGCTCAGTGGAAGCTGTCATGGAATATCACAGGCTACCCATCATAAATAACTTAATAATATGAATACGGCCCTCACTACAACAGAAGTAGTAATACCTACCACAAAATGCTTGAAATAAAAACAAAAGGTTTAGTGGTTGTGATAAGACACTGACAAACTTTATTAAAGAGTCTTCTTGTGAGTTTAGTAACACTTAAAGTTATTTGTGTAACTAGGTGCCTGTCCCTGGAACATTTCTTCACTGGCTGACATATGCTGTAATTAAGCTTCGGCATAAGAAGGGAGATAAAGAAATACCATAAAACTACTGTCCAGTTTAACTTTTTGCCAGCATTCTTGAAAATTTTAGGAAAGGTGATATACAAGCAGATACTTAATCATCTGACTAGGAATAACATATTGACAAAATCACAGTTTGGATTTCTAAGGGATTCTGATACTGAGAATGCTATTTTCACATACATCAAGGATGTGTTTAATCCATTAGACAATAAATTAGAAGTTACTGGTATATTGTATTACCAGTCAAAGGTATTAAACACAATATCCTCTTAAATAAATGCAACATTATATCACACCAGAAAATGCTACAAAATGGTTCAAATTGTATCTCTCAGACAAGAACTAAAGAGTGTCAATAGGAAAAAAGACTTCTGTATGAAGCTATCGGGCATCATCCAAATGGGATGTGGTGTAACACAAAGTTCTATTTCAGGACCCTTAATTTTTATATTACTGAACATTCATCAGTAGCAATAGCATACGCCAATTTTGTTTTATTTGGAAATTATACAAATATTGCAACAAATGGCAAATCAAATATAGTGGTAGAAAGAATGGCTAATGTAATTTTGCAAGGATATTAGTAAATCATTCCTAGCTAATTCTGTGCACCTAAACTTTGAAAACAAACATTACATGCCAATTAAAAGTTGTAACAGGTTTCCTCCCAGCATATGTATGAAATACGGTGACAAGCAGATGGAAAAGGTTGACAGTCAAATTTTTTGGAATTAAAAATTGATAATAAATTCATCTGGGAGCAGCATACAACAATCACATTACTGCTGAAAAACTCAAATAAATCTTTATTTGCAATATGGATGTTGTCAGATACAGTGGTGTAAACATAAAAAAGCTAGCATATTTTGCATACTTTCATTATGTAATGTCAAAAGGGATCATTTTTGCGGTAAATCAGTAAGACAACATATGTTTTTGAGCCTAAAAGCATGGTGTGTGAACTCAAGAACATGTAACTGAGGCATGTTCAAGAAACTGAGAATGCTAACAACTTCTAGAAAGTATATTTATTTGTTAAAGAAATTTATCATCAGTAAAATATCTCACTTCCAAACCAATACTTCAGTTTAAAGGGATTTAATGGTAGCCAACTCCTTATATTCCACAGATGAAGTTTTTAGTAGAATCAACTCATTTTGTAAGTCTTATGTAAAAAAATGTTGTAAACTACTATCTGTTTCATCATGCTTGGCTACAGTAGCCTAATCAATGCCTTGTGCTCCTCAGTGTTCATACATTTAAATGTTTGTAACAAGTTTGATATTCCCTCTTAAATGAAAATGTGTTTCAGATATTTGACTTATTCCGCATACATGAGGACCATCATCTCAATACCCTATAGATATTGAGCAACACACATCTCTGAGTCTCAGTTGACTGAAAATGACAAGTCATGAATAAGCTAAAAGAGTTCAACAGAGTCAATGAGTATTTGTTGTTTGCTATTTACTATATCCAATCCACAGTATAAATACCACTTGCTCACTTCACACTGGTTTTGAACAGGTAACCTGTATCAATGTATCACTTTTTGTTCATTTCACGTGTGAATGGGTGTCACAAACAAAAAGCTACTCTCTCCAACTGGGCAGTCTGGCTGCACAGAAGTGGCTCTCTGAAGGAAATTTGGCTAGTTGTCATCCTTTTTGATGAACATATCTGCTCAAAGCCTCTTCTAGTTATCTATCCTCATTTGGTGATTTACATTAAAAACTGAAATCTTTATTATTTGGAAGCAAAATACATTAAAATCTATATTTAGACTAAAATCTAACAACTTAAATGTGCATTACCTTGCAAACCACAGTAAACCAAAGAACCAAAACCTGGGATGTTATACACTCCAATTCCTTTCCCATGATCCAGTTCCTCACTATCACAGCGGTACAATGCTTCATTTAAATCAGAAAGACTTAGTGATGAGAGAATATTGCTCAGTTCAGTTACTAGATCATGAGAGCTTGCATCTTGTTGAGGTAGACTGCTCAGCCATACAAAATTTCGCAATTTTTTAATGGCCTCTGCTGCCTTGTTATGAAGTGAAACCCTGGAACATATTAATTTATTTTGATGTGAAATTAGTTAGTTACTTGTTTCCAGATAATAGTGAAGAAATGACTCAGATACAGATCAGGCTAAATTTTACAGATGGCAAACAAGAAAATAAAATTCATGTACTTTTGTGTGTTGATCATTTAATATAAGATATGTGATGAATGCAGAGCAGCAATATTAGATATTAATGCGGAGTACTCATTAGATACCTGGAAATAGATTTTTAGTATTCTGCCACTGATTGTGTATAATGACCAAAAAAAAAAATGTGTGCACCTGTGTGCCTGTGAGAGAGAGAGAGAGAGAGAGAGAGAGAGAGGTGTAAGATATAGCCAAACAGAGAAGTACCAGAAACATTTGTGGACAAGAATATTCTCTGTAACATCAATTTTCTACTACTTCTTCTTCATCTCCCCCCCCCCCCCCCCCCCAAAAAAAAAAAAAAAAAATCAAACACACACACACCTCAGAATGACTTCTTGTAAATAAACATTAAAAAATATCTAAATCTGCAAAATTTAAAGATAAATAGTGACTGGATTGTCCATACCAGACAACAGCCCAGACTGTGGCCTTTGAACACTTACAGATTACATTACAATTCACAGTGACTGTATTTCCATCACGGACACCTAATTAAGTGTCACTGAATAACTATCTGATAGTACCAGTACTCATTACATTCAGAAGTTCTTGTGCTTTTAATGTCTAAGGCAATGGCAGCCCAGTTGGCTATTACAGTTTCTGTATTTATATTGTGCCTAATAAGGCATATAGGATTACTTCTCTACTTGGGAACTTGTTCTTTCTTCATGCACTATGGACCAGTCACTTCAGATGGCAATGATGACAAACAATTTTTGCTATGATTCATCTCAGTCATTAGCAAAAAGTTTGACATTTTCCAAATTTTCAGTGCAATTCATTACACATTTTTCACAACACCTCAGCTAGATGGTGCTCATCAGACATTCTTTCCTATACTTGGTGTACTAATGTGCAATTATCATTTTAATATGACCAAGTCACCACATATGTGACCCATCAACTGCTATTATTCCTCTTCAAACTCTGTGGTATTGCCACACTACTGGAAATGTCTAACAGCCTTCCCTGATGCACCACCATGCTCACAGGACTCTAGCCAGCAGTGCCATATGTTATCACTTGTGACTCACAATCTGAACACTTCGACCAGTGCTTCTGTGCACAGGAACTTTCAGGTGATATCCATGACCAGAACTTCTTACCACAGTGCTTCCACACACAGGGTCATTGTTTTACTTCAGCCTCCAGTTGTTGAGTGTTTTTTTCTCACAGTGCCTAACACATGCACAGCTTTTCCAAATTTCTTTCCAGTGCCTCAAACACACATACTTTGCCTGAATCCTTTCCAGTGTCTAATCCACACACATTCCTTCCAAATTTCTTTTTAGTAATTAATTCATGCACACATTTTTGAATTTCTCTTCCTGTGCCTAATAAATGCATATTTTTACTGATTTTCCTTCTGGTGTCAAATTTACACACAAGTGCTCCTTTGTGCTCCTGACACACATTTTCAGGGCCACAGCACTCCTGCAGCACAAGTCACTCTTGTGTTCATCCACGTGCAATACATTCACCTACGAAGCTCCTGGCCTTATGGTTGTCTTTCCTCATTCTACACAGGCTTTGATTATACATTTCAGTACCATGTCTTCTGGCTCTACAACAGCCATTCCAATGGGCTGTTTGTTTCAGATGTACATTCTTTTGGTTTCTGAACAGGTGCAGCCCTTTCCGCAGCAGCTCCCAACAACTGGGGTCCTGGACACTGCCCTTGATTGCTGCCGTTGATTCCCTTGGATCCCTTGTCGTCATGGTGGTTGGTTTTATTTTTCTTGTGGGAAGGAATATAGTGCTAGTCATCTCGACTCAAAGTAGCTGTAATGGTCACCCATCTTTTTTCGACCAGGAGCAAAGGGGGAGAGGGAAGGGATGTTGTCTCCTACACACAGTCCATGAGCAATACAGATCATTGCTGCGAGTTGCCAAATCATGGGCCTGCTGGTGCTGCATTTTCCAGATATCAACAGTAGTAATACAGGCCTGCCAACGCAATGTCATTAAGGAACAAACACAACAGTCCAGGACAACAACAACAACAACAACAACAACAACAACAATGGGTTGTTCTCATAAGAAACTATGGCCCAGCCACCACTGCGACCAGTGGCGCCCGTGTTCCTGACACGCAACACGTTCATCGCCAATAGAAGGTGAGAGAATCTTGGCACTACTGACATTAGCCAGGCCACATGCTTGCAAGTAATTCGCACCATGTGCATTCACTGCTATAGTACATATATGCTGATGCACAGCCACAGTGAGCCAGCTGAGTCTGAGCCACTGGACCAGGACCATTACACCATATGACTCTGGACTGAGTTCCAGCTGCCATTCCAGAAACACTTTGCCTTGCACCATCCCCCAGAGCAGGCAGCTGGCCAACCACATGCCTTTGCCTTAGTCCATGGTAGCTGAGGACTCTGAGCTTTGGAACTGGAATAGAACTATCATCAAATTTATCAGTTGTGTATGCCAGACAGCAGTTGATGCTGTGGCCCATTTGCACATAGACATTGGATTATGACTCAAAGTGATTGTATCGTTAATGCCAGATAGCAGTCCAGCCTGTGGCCTGTTCACACTGAGACAATACACTACAACTACAAGTGATTGTGTATCCATCAGGGACACCTAATAGAATGTCATCGGATAATTATCTGCCATTAGGAATGCTTGCTACTTTTAGTAGTTCTTGTTGTGCTTTTCAATGTCTAAAGGAATGCCAAGCCCAGCTGTCTATTGCCATGTCTGTATTTATACTATGCCTAATAAACTATATAGTAATATAGTATGAAATGAACTATAATGAGCTGCTGGTGGACTATCATTACAATACATTTCACACAATTTGTAGCTCCAAAACTACATACAAAAGAAATATTCAAAGCAATAGTGTTACTTGTCTGCTTGGGAGCTCTCTCTTTCTACAAGCATCATGTCGTGTCACTTGACAAACAGTGCATAAAGCTTTAGTTGCAGAACAAGTATGTGATTTGGCCAGTTTTGTTTGCTATCAGTGCGTAATCCCAGGTATTCTGAAGGACACTCTATCTAGCTGCTGGTCATATAAAATTTCTTCCATTTCCTCATCTTTGGAGGTTGTGTGAAACTTCATAAAGTTTATTTTACTGCAATTAACAGAAATACTATTTCTATGAAATCAGTTCACAATATGCCTAAAAACCTTATTAGCTGATGCCTTCAGTTTGTCTAATGAATTATCCATAAGTACCATAGTGGCATCACCAAAGGTGGTGAATTTACAATATTCTGTACAGAGAAGTAGACTGTTAATAAAAATAACAAAAGTAGGGGAATCAGAACTGAGCCCTGAGGCACTCGACTTGTGATGATATGCCATTCTGGTGATGTTGAGACACCTTATCATCTACCAAATACAACTTACTGCTTTCTGTTTAGAAGACTGAAGTGTCTAACTTCAACAGCAGTGTCCATGCAGTTGTATGTTCTTGATAGCACTGGAGAAGCTTTCTCAATTTCTGCTGTGTATAGCATTCATTCTTACATTAACATTCATTATCTCAGATAAAATAGTGAAAAATAAGTCACAACATTTCTAAAATGAAGATACAGTTTTGTAACAAAGGTGAAGTATTTTATTACAACTGGAAAAAAATCCACTTACTTGATTGCAACCACTGATCCAGGTTGAAAATTTTTAAAATTTATCTGTGTGACATTTGCATCACCAGAATCTCCAGTTTGAAGCATCTGAGACTCACTCAATGGAATATGTTCCTTCAGTTCTACTTCATAATCCTGTAGGCCATTTATTCTCTTTTCATCTTTCACAAAGTTATCGTATTTCTGAAATCTACCCCCTCCAGACCTACAGGAGAAAAATGTGTTAATAGTATTATTTTTTGGCAAATCTAATTTTAATCATGTCACTCAGATATATGTAATGAAAATGTAATCATTAACTACCTTCCCTGCTTGAATTTTGATGCAGAAAATTTATTATAGAACTAACATTAAACACAGATAATCTGGGATAGGATTTACTTACTTTGCATTCTTGTGGGAAAGTGATGCTTCCAAAATGACCTCATCAACAGTGCCTTCTACTCTCAATGGTTTTACAAACCCACGACTGAAATATGTGTCTGGATGCCGGAACGCTGTGTATGCCACCAAAACCACAGACTGATGGGTAGCAGGACAGTGCCGAGTAACAGCAACAATGTCAGCATCCATTTGATCAACAAATACCTGGAATATAGGTTAAAATAATGCTATTAAATATCTGAAATATATAAGAACAATAGGGGAATAAAAGTTGGATACATCAAGAAGGTTCAAATGGTGGGTTTTTATGTTATATATTTTTGTTTACATCTCCATTTCAGTGGGAATAGTCCTCCTTTGTACAAATAAGGTTACTTTGAGATAATACTCTGTTTTTACTATACTTTAAATGAGATGCTTTTGAGATTGTGGGATATTTTTAGGGTAATGAAATATTTTTAAGTATTTAGTGTTTTCATTCTGCAAAAATCCATCTAGTATAAATACACACTTAAATTTGACTTGTGTGAAAATTTGTAGGGAGGTGTGTAACATGTTTGCCTGATATATTCCAGAGAAAATGATTCATGTAATATTTGTTTCAGTAATTATATATAAGTACACAAATACAACACTTTGTACTTTGCCAGTGGATTTGAAAATTGTATCCCCTGGACTAAGAATGTTCTGCTCCCATTTACCAATCTAGTAAAAATTCTGGAAAGGCTTCTGAGGTCTCCCATCCTATGGTACTTCATGTGACTTACTAGGTTTGCACACTGAAAACACCAAGTGTAAAGGCATATTAGGTAGTGTAAGCTTCTCTACATTGGTTGTTTCTTCACTTACTCTTTACAGATTGGAGTTTTTTTTAAATATTGTCTTTCAAAATTTCACAAAAGCAGTCATCCTTAATATCAATCTATACAATACTATACAGTCACCTAGTCATAGTTGCAGGTTGCTTATCTAATGACTTCTAGGAGCAACAAAAATTTGATTTTCAGTATTTCATATAATTATTGATCAAACTGAAAAATTTAAAATGCTGTCATAATCTACTAAGTAAGATGTATAGTCTTACATTAAAGATGTAACACAATAAATCAAGTATTAAAGTTAGAAACTGTGTATACATCTTGAAGCAGCATAACTCACAGTGTGCTAATTATCCACATTATATTCATCCAGTATTTGAAAATAAGTGCACTTAATGATTTCCAACAAACTTTACACATCTTTTCAAAACTTTTTCTCCCTGGCAACCCAGATAATTAATGAAAGGAAAAAGAACTTTGTAATTCAGGCACCCACAGACATTAAACTTAATAATGAATGGAAGTAAAATGAATCACAAGACAGCTGTAATTGGTGATTTCTTTATTGTCACAACCAGTTTTGCTACATTAAAACAGCATCCTAATGTGGAAACAGCATCACATTAGCACACCAAGACACCCCCAATGTTTATAGTCAATAATCAAACCCCCGAAGTGGGGAAGTCATCAAAATAAATAAAACAGGACTTTGGGGCAAATAGTGTGGTGGTGCACCTGTGTAGTTTGAGGTTGATTGGTTTGGAGAGTAAAGGCACCAAACTACAGGGTCATCAGTCCCTAGTCTGAGGGCAGAACAATTGCCAGTAAATCTCTGTGTGGGTTCCAGTCTCTCTAATTTACACTGAAGTTCAATTCTTTAAAAAACTGGGGGCTCAAATGGCTCTGAGCACCATGGGACTTAACTTCTGAGGTCATCAGTCCCCTAGAACTTAGAACTACTTAAACCTAACTAACCTAAGGACATGACACACATCCATGCCCGAGGCAGGATTAGGACCTGCAACTGTAGCGGTTGCACGGTTCCAGACTGTAGCGCCTAGAACCGCTCGGCCACTCCGGCTGGCAAAACTGGGGGTGGAGGGGTCACTAGTTAAACATATTCTACAGAAATGAGACGGCTATAAATGCTTAATAGGTGTTTTTTCATGAGTAATGTCACACTTTAGTCATTAATTGTTGCAGACAGTGATGACAATGACATAGGTTTAGTTACAATTGGCAAACTGAATGTCAAAGAAAGTGGTAAAGGAAAGTAAAAAGTGATTTCAACTTGGATAAGACTTACAGCATAATTCTAATTTGCTGTTCTGGCATACCAAATGTGCAATGTGCGCTCTTCTCTTTTAGGGGAAAGAATATGTTCTGAGAGTGGAAGATTGACTAATTAGAAAATACGGCAATATGTATCATTTATGTAGGTGTATATTTGAAGCACAGTGTTGTATGAAAGTGTAAATTGAACTGTGCGATAAATGGAGAAAAGGAAACTAGAAGAAATCAAAATGCGAATCCATGAAAGAAAAACAGGTAGAAAAGCTCATATCACTACATTTTTGTTGGGTTTATTTAGCCTACTGCTAAGATACTTATTAAACATACAGTATTCCCATTACATTAAACACTCATCTCTTCTTTCATTAACAATCTGCAGCTCATTCCATTATTACAAGAGTGATTGGCATTAGGTACAATCACCATATAAGTGAGTTGGTTACAAATATAGTAATTGAAGGAATAAATGCAAGAATAATGTAGCTCAATTTCAACTAATACTGCAAGAATCTCAGAAAACTTTTTGTAAACTGGAGAAAAAAGTAATTTCAGAATATGATCTTTTCTTTAAAATGTTAAATGATGTTTTCTTGACAGCTCAGTTCTTTGTTCTTCAACGGTTCTCCCATTTACAATTATAAAATTTTGTTGCAGGACATTGGCAACTGAGCATCATGAAATCAGATAATAAACCACTTCGGTTGTAAATAGATTTATTGGTTCAATCACAATCAGTTTTGGATGATTACAAGTCCATGTCCAGGTGAACAAGAGTGCAATAGGAAAATGGAGAAACTATAACAAGAGACCATATATCACCTAACACTTGGCTAGTGGAAACTCACTGCCCAACTGTAAATATGATGATGATGTGGTTGGATTAGCCAGAATTAAACACGGGTTCCACACCAGGTAATCAACAAAATTAACCAAAAGAAACAGGCAGTCAAAGGAAGAAAAAAAGAAGAAAGCCTAAGAGAATATCAATTAACAATGTAAGAAAACTTACACAAAGAGATGTGTGGCCACTGCACATTAGACACCAGGTCATCGACTGGTGACAGCCACACATGGATCCGACATACAGTACGAAGTGGTGGTAGGAGGAGGCCCAGCACGAAAATTGGTGACTGTTGTATTTCAACAGAATGTAAAGCCATCTAGTGGTGAACAGCATCAGAGCTGACTAACCTGATCATTAACAATGGTGGATGCATAATATGTAACTAATTAAAACTGGGTTAGATGTACATTTTCGAAGTATTAAAAAATGAAAAAATTATATGCTTGGGCATAAAGAGTGAGTGTGACCAACCATATGTTAAAAATGGCAGAAAGGTAAAATTCAAATATAAAAAAGCCACAAATGGGCCAATAGTGGCAAGTTGGATAAAAATAAACTAATTATCATAACAACTGAGTATCCACAGGGTGAAATAGTACCAGTTGGTGACTAAAATTAAAGTGATATGCAGAAAATTACAGTTCCTTTGAGAGAGAAATTTGAGAGGAATATTGGGGAGGTCCGAGTACTATTTCAGAAAAAGATAATTATTTGGAGGTTCCATGAGCCTCAGCATGGTTTGCTTGTTTAGGGTTGTTGAAGGGTTCTTGTTTAAGCTGTGTATAAATTCTATTTCCTCTAATAAATTAAGGATGCAGCCTTTGTCATGGTGATGAAGGATACTCAACTTGGTATTTATGTCACCAACAGTGCGTCTCCTGACTTTCAGATGACTGAACTTAGAATTATTAATGTCATTATGTTCCTTGAATCAGATGTTAAAAAAGTGTCGTGTCTGCTCAATATAGAGGCACTAGCAATCATTGCACCTGATTTTATAAATGCCTGAGCCCATGTGGCAGCTGTGGATCCTAGCTTCAAGGTGCCTTTTCTGGAAACCAATTCTGTTTGGTATAAAAATGACACTGTGGCTCCATCTTTTTTGAGCCATTGGCCAACCTTACCTGAAATAGTACCAAAATAGTGTACTTTACTGCATGAATCACATGGAATGTCCTCATTGATGGGTGTCAGGGTAATCCCATGGTGAATACTATGAAGTCCTTCACTGGATAAGGGTGTCCACAGCTGAATTAGGTAGCCGTTAGAACTCACAATACACCTGGTAATTTCAAGCTCATTTTTATATTCCTGTCCACTGAGGGTTGCTTAGGTAGAAAGGTGCACCATTAAACTCAATGCAGCCATCTTATATTTCTGTGGGTGATTTGATAAGTTGTGAATTATACTGTCAGTTGTGGTCTCTCTGCTAAAAATGTGATGATAATCTTATCATTTTGTGAAATGATTTTTAAATCTAAAAATGGCAATGTAAAATTGATTATTAGGGTGCACTGTGTTAAGATATTGGTGAAACTGCTGTACTTGACCTTTAGTACCACTGTAGAGAAGTAAAACATCATTGACATAATGTTTACAGCAAACAACATTCTGGACGTAATGGGGGAAAGATTGGAAGAACTGGTATTCAATGCAGGTGACAAATATTGACAATAATGCTAGCTAAGAGAGATCCCATGACTAGTGCACTAGCTATTTGTAGACAACATTACCAAATTTAAAGTAACTGTGGTCTAGAACCATCTTTAGAAGAGAGAGAAATTCATTCACTGCTTTAAAATCTAAGTTAGCATGTTACCTTATATTGGATTCTACAGTCGGGATTACTTCTTTAGTTGGGATGTTTGTATATATGTTGGTGACATCCAAGCTAAGTAAGTGCCATGGGTGATTGTGGTCTGATTTAAAAGTTCGATGAGTTTGTCCCTCTTTTTCACAGTATCAGAGGTTGGAAAATAAAAATGCCTGCTCAGAAAACTATTTAGCTCTTTAGCTAAAAGATAATCAGAAGAATCAGCTGCATTACCAAATGGTCTCAGAGGGGAACCACTCTTATATACAGATCTTAAGTGTGCCATGCAAGTTGTGTGTTCTAGGCTTCATAGGCAAAAGGGTACTTTTTTTGTTTCAGTGACAAATTAGCAGTAGGATTGAAAGGGCAGATGAGTACATTATTGAAAGATAAAAATTCTTGTGCTTTTTGAATGTAGTCAGTTTCATGTAAGGTAACAGATGTATGGCCCATGTCCACATGTATGACGAGGGCTTGGTTAAGCTGAAGTTTTTTTATTAATGCTACACGAAGTGCCTTGATCTTTTTTGAGAAACAGTGACATTAGGGGCCCTATGAAATCCTGATCCTGCCCATTCTGTTCTTCCTTTTTTTTTTTTTTTTTTTAAATTCATTGGTAACAGCCTCATTAAGTTTAAGAATAATATGATTTTTAGTAGAGGCTTTGCATGCAGCTTGGTCTAAAAAAATGTTGTACTGGTGTTATAAGACAGAGCTTTGTTTAGTAAGCCAGTTGTATCATTATTAAAACCAATATTAGTGCAGTTTCCAACCTTTTTATGGAACCAGAAGTTGCATTTTAGGGTTTCTACAGGGCACGCTGAGCCTCTCAAGCTTCATCTTGTGAGATAGCATAATATCATTTGTTTAAAAATTAATAGTATGTATAATATGCATGTATGAATGTTCAAAAGTAAAAGAACTAAGTTCTTTAGCCAATCCCAAATGAGTAATGTGAGTTTCCTTCTTTAAAAAGTCTTTCTTAGAATATAACACACTGATTTCTTTTTAGATATCTTTTTTCATCAGTTGATGTACGTAACATGGTGAACTAATGTAGGTTCTATTGAACAATCGTTTGATAAAATTCAGAATGACATTTTACTTAAGACAAATCTTGTTAAAAGCCATTGCAGATTATGTCAGAAACCTGTAGTACTTCCTAGATGCTCAACACGGCATTTTTTATACCAAACAGAATTGGTTCTCAGTAGAGGCACCATGAAGCTAGGATCACAGCCACCACATGGGCTCAGGCATTTATAAAATTAAGTGCAAGGAGTGCCAACATCTCTAAATTGAGCACATGGGGCATTCTTTTAAAATCCAATTCAAGGAACATCAGGACCTGAATAATTCTAATTCCAGTTTGTTCACTCATTTGAAAGTCAATAGGCACTCCTTTGCTGACATAAATAACATTTTGAGTATCCTTCATCATCATCAGAAAGGCCATGTCCTTAATTAATTTGAGGAAATAGGAATTATGTACAACTTAACCAAGAACCCTTCAACAACCCTAAATGAGCAAACCATGCTGAAGCACATGTACCTTCTAAACAATTATACTTTCTTGCAATAGCACTCAAACCTTGCCAATATTCCTCTCAAACTTCTCTCTCAAAGGAATTGTAATTTTCTTTATATCCTTTTAATTTTATTCCCCAACTGATACTGTTTCACCTTGGAGATACTCAGTTGACATGGTATTTAGTTTATTTGTATCCAACTAGCCACTAATGGTCCATTTCTGGATTTTCTAAATTTAAATGTTATCTTCACATCATTTATAATTGATGGTTGGGCACTCCCACAATTTATGCTGAAGCACATAATTTATTAATTTATTTATTTATTTGCTTAAATACTTTGACAATATACATCTAACCATTTTTAATTAGTTACATATGTATCCACCTTGTTAATGATCACACTATTCAGTTCTGCTGCTGTTCACTGTTTGATGGCTTTACTTTCCCTAACAACATGAAGGGCGCTAATTTTCATGCCCAGCTTCCTTCTACCACCACCTCAAACTGGATCTCAGCTTCACATGTGACTTTCAGCATCCTGCAGCCTGGTGTCCAGTGTGTAGCGGCCAAGTGCCGCATGGTGTAAGTTCTCTTATGTTGTCCATTGATATTCTCTTGTTTTCCCTCCTTTTCTACTTTCTTTGACTACCTATTTCTTTAGGTAATTTCCTTGATTATCTGGTGTGAAACTCATGTTTCACTCTGACTAACCTGACTGTATGAACTTCATATTTACATCTGGGCAGTGAATTCTCACTATTATGAAAACTTAACAAGTGCTAGGTGGTATACAACCTTTTATTATAGTTTCTTCATTTTCCTACTGCAGTTTTGCTCAACTGAAGATGGTCTTATAATCACCCAAAACTGGTCTTAATTGAACGAATAAATCCATTTGCAACTTGTGCTACATATTATCTGATTCCATTTACAATTAATTACATTTCTCCTGGTTCTTGCATCAAAGTTTTATAATATTTGGATGTGTAGGTCTTGTCACAAAATAAAACATCAGGTTCTGCTAATACAATTGCTAATAGCTTACACTAACAGTTACAAGAAATAATATGTCTCTTGGCATGATGTCTATTCATACCATTATTTATGTAGTACTCCAGGCATTCTAGGAATTTTTAAGGAGAGAAGTGAAACTTCTTGTATATGTGTTCAGGAACAAGTAAAGAACTTACATTGAACATACATTATGGGAACATGTGACTGTAGCCATAAGTTATCATGTTTAGAAGGAAATGTTTAAAGACTAAATTTACCTGGTTAAAGCCAGACATTCCCAAATCAAAATGTAATTTGTTCAAAGCCTTTTTAGCTGAAATAATGCCTGAGCGAATTCCAACACCTTCTGATGCATCATCATCTTCAGTCCAAGCAGCATACTGTCTGAATTCATCAACTACATGAATCTGGAAAATGCATAAAATATAGGAAAACATATTTTTATAATGAAAGAATTGGTATTATTGAACATCAAATCTACAAGCATCAATAGTAAGCCTAAAGCACAAGACGAAATATATTGAAACTCATATCAAAAATATCAACTGTGAGGATCATCCTCAATTTCCATTGACAAGGCTCACCAGACAAAGTTAGAGAAACTTTTGTCACTTAAGTTTGTCCATTTTTAAGTTCATTTGTCAACTAAGGCTTTACTTCTCTTTTCTTTCAATGATAATTGTTTTTTGTATGTTGTTACCTATATTTGATTTTCTTATACTTCCTTTTCACATTTGTATAACATAAAATAATTTGACATAATGAGAAATATGTAGTTTGCTGATTCAAAAAACTTACATGATGTGGAACCAGTTCATCATAACCTCTGTTGCTACCAGATGCACAGCACGCCATTGACACAAGAGCAGTACTTGGAAGCAAATCAAACACAGATCTTTTGTCAATGGGACTAGGGTTATCATGTGTTAAATCTAAAAACAAAGCATGTGCTACTGATGGAACAAGTGGTCGAAGTGATGGTTGGTGGAAAGCACCTACAGGTTCTCCACCATATCGGTACACAAGTCGTCCCTCCTCGTGAGAGTCCCAAGCTGACATTGCCTCTGCAAAAAGAAAAAAAAACGACTTTATAATATGTCTGCAGATTAAAACAGCACAAAAATAAGTAAAATGCTTAATACATTGATGGTAGTGCATAACTTATTTAAAATATACAGGTTTAAAATAATAGTTAATACACCACTAGAAAAAAAATATCACCACCAAAACTCAGTTGTACAAGATAAATGAAAGTTGGTGGGCATATTTCTACAACTTAAAGATGATGTCTATTCAGATTTCTGAGCAGTCACATAAGAGTGCCACAAGTAATGCCACTACGAGGGTGCAAACCAGGTTTGCTATAAATACATACTGTACCAGCCATGAGTGTTAGTTACCTTTGAGATTAGACATAGTGACTTGATAGTCAGGAATGCTTTTAAGACAAAGAAGATGCAATTATCAACAGCTCGCTGAGTTTTAGCGAGAATGTGGAATACAGCTATGGGAAGCTTGATGTTCTTTCTGCAACATTGCAGAAAGACTTGGCAGGAATGTAGCCACTGTAGTGATGGTCATGGGATGGTAGATCACAAGAAGACTGGGATCTGGATGGCCATGTGGCACTACCAAGAGGCTAAGACTGGCATGTTTGATGTATGGCTGTGGTGCATTGTACTGTGGCTGTGGCAGCAATTTGAGCAGAAGTTGGTACCACAGTGACACAATGAACTGTTACAACTAGTTACTTCAAGGACAGCTCTGAGCCACTCAAATCCAAACCACAACCATTTGCAACTTCTGTGATATCAAGTAAGAGCTCATTGGAGGGCTGAGTGGAGGACTGTTGTATTTTCTGATGAAGGTCGGTTCTGCCTCTGTGCCAGTGATGGCAATGTGTGGGTTACAAGGAGGCCAGGGGAGCGTCTGCAACCAACCCATCTGTGGCCTAGACACACTGGACCTACTCCTCAAGTTATAGTATGGCGTGCAGTTTCATATAACAACAGGAACACTCATGTGGTTATCCCATGCACCCTGACTGCAAATTTGTATGTCAGTCTGGTGATTTTTACCTGTTGTGCTGCCATTCACAACAGTATTCCACTGGAAGGGGAGGGGGGGGGGGGGGTTGCATGTTTTCCAATAGGATAATGCTTGCCTACATACTGTGCATGCTCTACAGGGTGCTAACATGTTGCCTTGGCCTGCTCAGTCACCACATCTGCCTCCAATCGATCATGTACAGGGCATCATCAGATGACAATTTCATCATCATCCACAATCAGCATTAACCAGCCCCGTATTGAGAAATCAAGTGCAACAGGCATGGAACTGCATTCTTTAAACTGACACAGGATACAATGAATGTATCTTTGCATACTTGCAGCCAATACTCTTGTCAGATAAACTGGTTATTAATGTACCAGCATTTCACATTTGCAATGACTTTTCTCATGCTTACCTGTCAACGTGCAGTGTTAATTACTTAAATATGTTACCTAGACAAATGTGCTGAGAGTTTTTTTTTTGTCAGTGTATATTTACAGATAATGATAATTTAAGTTATTTTAACACTATAATAAATTCCTGATAAATATACTTTTACAGAACATAAAGAAAACTGGGTTCAAGCCTCCAAAAAGAAAATCATGAGAATTACAATAACACCAAACATTTGGAAGATAAGTATATGACACAAAATGGAAGTACAAAGTAATCATTAATAGACTGTGACAAGAAGAGAAGCAGGGGAAGAAAGGACTAGATGAGCTTTTATGTGTTATTACTGTAGATAACACAGTGTAAATGAGATGGAAGAAAGTAATATTCTCCTTTTCAGTCTGAAATCTGCTGACAAATTAAAACTGTGTAGTGGACTGGGGCAGAAATGTGGTCCTTTGCCTTGAGGACAGGAGTGGTACACATATGTAACCTATCACGAAATTTCAGGCAATGTACATCTGCTGCACAGTGAAAGTTTTGACATATTGATCATCTATCTTCCCATTTTTTGACAAAAAAGAACCAAGCATAGCTCTGGGTACATTTTTGGTAATGTAAGTTTACTTATGCTACATCTGAATAAAAGATATATGTATACAGCTCAAGTCTTATTCTAATACTGTCAATATAATAACAGAAGACAATCTGAGCAGCCATCTTGGGTTGTTCGCAGATGATGCTGTCATTTATTGACTAATAAAGTCATCAGAAGATCAAAACAAATTGCAAAATGATTTATAAAAGGTATCTGAATGTTGCAAAAATTGGCAGTTGACCCTAAATAACGAAAAGTGTGAGGTCATCTACATGAGTGCTAAAAGGAATTCATCAAACTTTGGTTACACGATAAATCAGTCTAATCTAAAAGCCATAAATTCAACTAAATACCTAGGTATTGTAATTACAAACAACTTAAATTGGAAGGAACACATAGAGAACGTTGTGGGGAAGGCTAACCAAAGACTGCATTTTGTTGGCAGGACACTTGGAAAATGTAACAGATCTACTATATGGAGAAATGACAACAATGATAAAATAAGGGAAATCAGAGCTCGTACGGAAAGATATAGGTGTTTGTTCTTTCCGTGCGCTATATGAGATATGAATAATAGAGAATTGTGAAGGTGGTTCGATGAACCATCTGCCAGGCACTTAAATATGATTTGCAGAGTATTGATGTAGATGTAGACGTAGGAAAGACCTTGGTGGAATATAATTACTAGAAAGAAGTAAAGGTAGGAACTCATCTTATAACTAAATGGTTAGTAGGCACATAAACAAGACTGAAAACATTGCTAAGCCTTTGGACAATGATGTTCTTCAGAGTTACCTAGTACAGAATACATATATACATGGCTACCTTTTCCTGGTTGACTACTTAGTACTGGTTCTGCAGCTTGATTTGGGTGAGGGTTTGTATCTCGTGGAGTGGGCGAGGGGACAAAAGAGGCAGACAGCAGGATGGAGGGTTGGAGGGAAAGGTGGCTGATAGTTTAGATGAAAGGGATGAAGGGACAGAACTATGACACCAGTAAGTTGACACTGAAGGCAGCAATGGGAGTTGCAAGTGGCACATAACAATATGGAGGAATGGACTACAAGGGGAAGAAAGAACAAAGGAAGATGGAGATTGTGGAGAGAAGGGTGTGAGTGTAGAACAAGTGAAGTGAAGGGGCAGACTGTATGGAGACACGTACAGAAGTGAGCATGGAATTGGGGCTAGCACAAACTGAGACCAGGAGGACTGCAGGATCAAATGATGTGTTACAAGAGTAATTTGTATGTACACAGTTCAGAGAAGCTGTCACTGTGGGAGAGGAGATCCATATGGCATGGGTTGCAAAGGAACCTGTCAGGACAAGTATGGTGTGTTTGGTAGTGTATTCTGCCACTGGGCAATAAACTCTGTTCTGGACTGCTGTTTGAGGGTGGCCATTTATTTGGTGGACTGTTGGTTGGTGGTCATGCCCACATAAATGACTTTGCAAATGTTACAGTAGAGCTGGTAATGACATGGGTGCTTTCAGAGGTGGACCTGCTTCTGATACGATAGGATATACCTGTGATGAGACTGGTATATGATGAGCTGGACAGGTGAATAGGGCAGCATCTAAGTCCACCACAGGGATATGACCCATGTGGCGAGTGATTGCTAGTAGGTGTAGCATAAGGATCAACCAGTATATTTTGTAGATTGTGCTGTCAGTGATACATCATTCTGGGAAGGCAGAATGGACTGAGGGTAGGGCATTCCCCATATTTGCACACCACGATAGGTTCGCGAAACACTGGCAAAGGATGTGGTTTAGTTACTGCAGTCCAGGGTGACATTAGGTGATGAGTGGATACTCCTTTTCAGCTGGTTCAAAGTGGCAGTCAGGGGATTAGGGGTAAATGGGATATAGCATGTGAGATTTGTTTGAGGATTAGGTTTGAAGGAAGGCCTCAGTATGACCTTGAGCATATTGGGCAAGAGATTTTTCATCACCACAAATCACAAATGTAGCCAGTCTATATGGGAGACTTTTTTAGTGTTTAATAGATGGCAGCTATCAAAACAGGAGTACTGTTGGGGGTTAGTGGGACTAATATAGGCAGATATTTTTACAAGATCATTAGAGAGGGAGAGGTAAACATCCAGAAAAATGAGAAAAATGGCATGCAGGACTGAGGAGGATCAGGTGATTATGATGGAAGAAAAAGTGTTGAGACTGTTCAGGAATGATGATAGTGTGTTTTAGCTCTGGGACTAAAGCATAAAGATATAATCAATGGAACTGAACCGGACATGGGGTAGGATTTTGGGTGGCTGGGAAGGTTTTATCTAGCTGAATCATCTGCAAGTTGGCATAGACAGAGCCATGAAGGTATTCATGGCCATGCTGTGGATATCTTCCCCTCAGAGGAAGTGAAATTATGGATAACAATGTAGTTTGTTAAGTGTGTAAGAAATGATGATGTGGTTTTGGAGTTGGTAGAACATTGTGAGAATTAGTGATTGACAGCAACAAGGCCTTGGGGAATGGGGGATGTTCCTGTAATTGAATGTGGCATCAACAATGACAAGTAGGAGTCTAGGAGATAATGGAGTGGGGATGGTTGAAAGACAATTAAGGAAATTGTTTGTGTATCTGATATGGAACACTAGGCTGCTAGCAGTGGGTTAGACACATTGTTTCCTTCATTATTTCATGTGGTATGTGTGGAGCAATATCACATAAGAGGCAATTTTTTCTATGTGCAACAAGCACAGGCATACAAATACACATTTCCATGCCACTGAATTATATTACAGCCCAGAGTGTAGATTTCATTTGCATCTACATTTTACAAACCATCATTTTGTTTTCAACAGTTTTCATGCATTTATTATTCTATTTTCTCTAGCTAACACACATTTTAATATTTTATTTCATTTCACTTTTACAGCAGACCACCCAGTTTTACTGCCACTATTTCCCTACAGGGTTTACCCATACTAACTAATCACTCCATGTTGTCATTTACCAGGTACCCTCTGCTACGCACCAAATGGTGGCTTGCAGAGTATGTATTTATTGATGTTGCATTGTTCTAAGTTCGTGTCTGTGTGCATGGGGGTGGTAGGGGGGTTGGAAGTAGGGGACGGGGAGAAGGCATGCATGCCCCATACTTGGTTTCAGTTCCACTGTATTTATCTACACTTACATGAAATGGCAGATCATTCTTTACCTTGCTAGTAGGTGACATTTCAATTTCTTCTAGTTTTCAGTCATCAGCCCATTTTCTTCTGTCTATTTCTTTGCACTTCTAATTGGAACATAAGGTTCCCAAAACTTGAGATTCAGTCTTCTCTTAAAAACAACATAACAAATATTACTGTAATTTTATGCAATTTCAACTGCAGTTGAAATATTTACCTCTAATGAGTGAACTGATTCCAAGTCTATTGACAAAAATATTGTCTTTCTGGTCAGAATTAGTAAACAGCTCAGCAACCACATACAAGTCAGGGCGAACTCTTCGAGCTGCATCAAGAAGATACTGAAACACAGAATATACAAAGAAAGTATGTAGAATGTCCGGCACTGTCTCAAAATAACATGATGTTTTTAAGTTAATGATTTCTTTCATCTTTGTTTAATGCATACTACAAGACATTACTGAAGAAGTTTTAGTCCTACGTACTAGTGTTCTCGATATGTCTCATAATAAAATGTTTGAATGTATGTTCAGAAATTTTTATTACATCTGAATAGTATTTCTTATAGACAAGTATTTTTAACAGCAAGGTTATTAAGTTCTTGTCATAAAGGGGTGCACAGTGTATTCTCAAGAGTGCACAGGTATGTTCAAGACGTAATTCTAGCAGTTTTAAAGTAATAATCATTGCAGAGAAAAAATGTTCACAATCATGATGGTAAAAATATGGTGAGACTAACATTTCAAACTGATGTAAACAATAAAATCTGTTGAACTGGTCATTCAGAGCTGAAGTAGTAGTACTCACAGTTTGTTCCTGTCATAGTGATAGACACAATCAATGGTGTGGCCACTAAGAACAAAGATTATTGATCCACATTCAAGTAAATAACAAATATGGAAACAGTACAATAAGCAGTAGAACACAATCTGAGAAGGAGTGCGGTTGTGCTGTCTTTGTATAGAGGAGGGCTCCAGTAAATGGTGCTGTGGGTGTAGCGCCATGTGTACTAGCCTTGTGACCCACCATGGGCGGCCTCTGGTGGCCAGTCCACGCAGCTGCCATGGGCAGACTAATTGAAGTGTATTGCACCAGCAGCCTGGTGCCACAGCGCATATCCGGGTGTTGCATTCCCTCTTGTGGGAAGGCTGCTATTCTGATGTGGGGGTTGGGGTGACTGATGACATATCCACGGCCTCTGTAGCAGGCACTGCAGGTGATGACAGTGGCAACAGTAGGAAATTCTGGGTCAGAACTAGCAAGTTGGGGTGGAAGAGGCAAACCTGTGGAAACATGCATGCACAGTGTTGCACCCCCCCCCCCCCCCCCAACCCACCCACATCTCCCCACCCTCCCTCAAAGTACCATAAGAAAGGACTGGTGATAAGAGCACTGCACTGGCAGTGTCATGACATCTGGGTCCTCAATATGATGGAACTGCACTGTTGGTGAGGGAGATGGCCACTTGGGTGGGGCACCAGGGACACTGGCGGTGAAGGATCCAAGGATCAAGGATACTGGCCCAACCAGTGGCAGAAGAGCAGGTGAGAGTGCAGGTTGTGAATGGCTTGATTGGCAAAGGAACTGTGTAAGGTCTGAGACACAAACTGAGGACTGTTATCTGACACAAGCGTATAAGGTAGTCCTTCAGAAGAAATTTTTTTTTAAAAGGGCCTGAACTGTACGACAGCAGATAAGATATGGAAAATTAGAGAAAGCATTCACAATCAACAACCAGTAAGAATTGAGGAATGGTCTCGCGAAATCAATGCAGCTTGGACATGCACAATGTCCACGTTGAAGCCAGACCAAAACACATTTTGACCAGCTGAGGATTTGGTACCAGAGACTCCTCAATGTCACTGATGTAGGAACTAAAGCACATGTCACTGTAGAGCAGCTGGGATCTTGCCCCTGGGTAACAGCCCATCTGTAGCTAAAAGACCATCAGCACCAAACACCAAAAGGGGGTGATGGGGGGCGGGGGGCCAAAATAGGTATGTAAAAGATCAGAAGACCTGCCCGCAGGCCTGTCTGGGCAATCATGCTGAATAAGGTCAACAGTGTGGCACAAAACAGGATTGGTAGCAACAGCAACTGTGATCCAGGAACTCATAATAGGAAAACTTTCCACTATACATTGCACCTCAATGTCTAAGTGAAAACAAAGGAGCTCATCCTGATCAAAAGTAGGATCCAGCCCCATTGGAAGCCAGGACAGTGCATTGGCATGCTGCATAGTAGGCCAAAAATGTATTTCATAGTTGTAACATGACAGAAGCAAGGTCCAAAGCTGCAGGCAATGTGCTGCTTTGTTCAGCAACAGAGTTGAAGGATTAAACAATGCAACCAACAGCTCATGGTCTGTAATGAGGTGGAACTTAGATCCGTACAAGAATACATGAAGCTTCTTGAGGGCATAGATGATGGTAAGTAGTTCCTTTTCAACTTGGGAGCAGTACTGTAGAGAGGAGTTGAGTGTTTGTGACATTTAAGGTATCAAACAATTGGAACTGTCTTCAAAGTGACGTGCAAGAATGGCCCCAAGGCCATACTGAGAGTCATCTGTAGCCAAGCTCAAAGGGGTGGCTACAATGGAAGGCAGCCAAACAAGGAGCAGAATGCAATTTAGATTTCAACAGCATGAACACATCGTCACAGGCCAGCATCCACTGACAAGGAACATCCTTGTGGAGGAATTTGTACAAAGGATGGGACAATGTGGCTGCACGTCGAATGAATTTGTCACAATAGGCAACTTTCCCTAAAATGCTTGGAGTTCTTTGACATTGGGAAGGATAAAGCAGAGCTGTGAAAGATGTGACATGATGATATAAATGCTTTACACCATCCCAAGAAACCTCAAAACCCAAATGCACAATGGATGGCCAGAAAAAGTGTGACTTGGCAAGTTGCACTTCAACCCCACACTATGTAAGACTGTAAACAAGGAGTGTAAGTTGTGTAAATGATCTTCTGTGGATGCACCTGTTACAATGATGTCATCAAGGTAGTTAATGCATGCCAGAACATACATTAGTAATTGTCCCAAAAAACACTGAAAAATCACAGGGGTGCTCGCCACACTGAATGGGAGGCCAGGATATTGGTAAACCTGAAGGGTGTGTTGATCACAAGGAGCTTTTTGGACCCTCATCCAATAGAATCCGTAAATACACTTCAGATAAATCAGTTTTAGGGAAAAACTGGTCCCCGGCGAGTTTGGCCAATAACTTGTGCTATCAGGGCACAGGGTGTCAATGGTAGATTGAGCATTAGCAGTAACTTTAAAGTGGCCGCAGAGGCAAAGCTGCCCATTTCGTTTTTTAACAGTAATGAGAGGCGTAAACCACTCACTTGAAGTAATAGCCTGTATAACACCCAATTATATTAGCCTGTCCAATTCTGATTTCACCTGATCACACAAGGCCACTGGAACAGGATGCACACAGAAAAAGTGCAGCTGGGCCATAGGTTTCAGGGTAATATGGGCTGTAAAGTTAATGGAAAAATCTAACTCATCCAAAAAAGATAAGAACTCAACACAGAGAATTTAACTGTGCCAATGGACCTGGTCAGAAATGAGGTGAACTGCATCCACAATGCAAAATCAAAAGGGTTGAAAGCATCCAGACCAAACACGGTGTTGGTGATGGCATCATCTACTACCTGTAAAGTCAAGTGAACCACAGGTTTACACACAGTGGGAGCCACAAACTGCCACAAAATTGGAAAATGCTACTTGTTGTAACTCAACAAATGTCAAGTAACCAGACACAATGCCAGAGATTCCAGGTCGACATAAGTTAATGCGTTCAGCAATGTCACAGCTGCATCTGTGTCCAATTGTGGTCAGAGCACTTTGTCCACCATTCACACGTCGATAAACAGTTCTTTATCATTCATAAGCACTGGAGACACACAATTAACATCCATGACCATATCTGCAGGAGAGGGCTGGGAATGGCACACTGATGATATATGTCCTTTTCTCCTACAGTTGTTGCAAGTTGCCCAATATTTAGGGCATGCAGCCTTGTCATATTGCATGAAACAGAATGAGTAAGAAGTGAGCACTGAGTCCTACCACTGCTGTGGTTGTTATTTCGCACATTGCTGTCCAGTATGGCACAGAGGCCACATTTGTGGAGCTGCTATTTTGTCCTCCCCTCAAGAACTAAGTCATGCCTGATGATCGAAAACAGGAGCCACTGCAGCAATGTCATACCAAGCTTCAATTTGATCACCAGCAGCATGAGATACCTAAAAAGACTGAGCAATATTTAAAACTTCAGGCAAAGATGTACTGTCACATTTTAGTGCTCATTGATACACCTCCTTATCAGATGCCAACCAAATGATGGCATCATGGACCATGTAATTAATGTAAAACTGACATTTGTGACTGATGTCATGGAGTTTGGTTGCCCATGCCCAATAGGACAGGAAGGGCTGTTTCAACCAAAAAAGAACTCAACATGTGCTGCAGTGCTATGTGCATTTACAGTGACAATTGGTCAACAACAGTCACATTTTGTTGAATGAAAGTAATGTTGGCTCCTGGAGTGGGGCTGACTGGCACAACTGGTAAATCTGGGGGAAATCAAGAAAGGAACAAAACCTTATATGTTTTTGTATTAGTGACACCAAAAGCAGAGAAGTGTTGCCAAAGCCATTTCTCATAAACCTCCCAGTCTTTGGGCACATCAATGCAAGTGGAAAGAGGTGACAGGTACACAAACAGTGTAGAAGCCTGCAGCTGCGCAGGGAGAGATTTGGGCACTGCCCCAGAGACATGAGAAATGATGGAACATCAAAATAGACTGAGCACAAGGGAGTAAACGCCATCCTTGTTGTCAATTGTGCCATAATGCTAGACAGACTCAATAGGGTGGCCACCAAGAACAAAGTTTATTGATCCACATTCAAGTAAACAACAAACATAGAAACAGTACAAGAAGTATAACAACACAAACTGAAAAGGAGAACTGGCTGCACTGTCTTTATATAGGGGAGGGCAACACTAGGAAGCATGGCAATAATCATGCTGTATGCACTAGTCTTGTGACCCATCGTGGGTTGCCTCTGGTGGCTGGCCTGAGCAGCTGCTGCTGGCAGCCTAGTGCAGGCAGCCTAGTGCTGCAGCACATATCCAGATGTTGCATACAGGGTTATAGCAGTTCCGTGCTTATGTATAATAATATGCTGAATGTAAAGGCTTACATAGGAAAATATATTTATTCATAGTTAGAAATACCACCCCCCCCCCCCCCACCCTTGTTATGGTATTACTTGAGCGGTTTTCTTTTTTTGTTAACTAGCATTAGAAACATTGTTTTAGCTATGAAATATTTTTCAGAGAATAACATCAGCAGTGTGACACAACTTCCAAAAGTGTTCGCTCTAACTGACAACTTTACCACAGGAGCAAAGCAAAACTAAGAATGTGTGAGAATCAAATAGGGGGCCACAAAAGTTTCTGCATGCTGTCCAATTATTTTTTAAATTTACTTAACAAATTTAACAAAGTAATTAAAAAGCTTTTCATAAATTGTAATATTGACTCGTACATTCTATATAAATACTGTGTATAGCATGATAAACATTAAATCAATAATCTACTTAGTCCCATTGTTATGTTATTTTTGTCTAGAGTTACATTCTTGAGTGTGGATTTGTGGGGATTTCGATGTTAATTAAAACTTTTCATCTCTTATCTGCAGCTGGCATGTGCTTGTGTTATTTACAAATTATTTTGTGGCAAAGAGGACCCTTGCTGAATGTAACTGGTTGTTGCATTTCATGAGAACCTATTACTCTTGAGTGCTGTGTGTCACTGTGATAAGTGAGCTGCCTGCTCTATACCTACACCTACACCTACATTTTTTACTTTGCAAGTGATTTTACAGTCCATGTTGGAGGATTCGTATTGTACCAGTATCTTTTTCCCAGTTTGCTTGTCAACTACAAGTAGCCCTATGCATGAATATGACTTTCTTTAATTTTGTCACGATGATCATTTTGGAATTACTGTGGCATCATCTGAAAACCTGACAATGAACCAGTGCAAATATTCTATGAATCTTCTCATCTTCCATGAGTTCTTCTTTGTAAGAATAACAGACTGGTGAACATACTCAAGAATATCAGATTCTCATAATAAACTTCTTCATGGATTGATTACATGTACTTCACATTCTGCCATGGAATTACAGTCTTTTACCTAACTTCCCAACAACATAAAATATCTGAGATGAACACTCACATATATTCAATAATTGTAACTCAATTCAGTGACTGATGACCAGTAGCAAAAAGATTCATTATTCCTTTTTCTGGTACTGCGCGCCGCGGAATTTGAATCTGCACCAGAAGTCATGGATGTCGAAGACCCATAAAGGTCACTGTACCATCGCGCCTTAAGCTGTGGCAGTGCGCGCCTCCTGGCCCGCTTTTATAGTGGGGGTGCCACAGTGGAACACGGGGTCCCAGCAGCCAATAGTGCCCCCCCCCCCCCCCCCGATAGATTACGTTGGTTTACACCTCGCTTTGCGCTAGACTGCTTACTTCCTGGTTCATGTACGAGTTTGTTTCCTTCTGACTCTGTTGCTCAGTCTTGTTGTATTCGCTCCGTCCTATGTTGGTCGTGTCTGTCCTCTTCCATTGTGTTGTTGTTCGCGGGCCTCTCCGCGGGTCCCGCCGCGCCTTCCGTCATCACTACCCCGCGACTGTCCTGGCCGCAGTTACAACACTTTTTATGTGCATTATATTACATATACTTCTGCTGAGGAGATGCTGACAGTTTCTGTGGAGATAACTGCAAGTTCTCCTGCATTTTCAAATAATGTTCTAACAATGCAATCGTCTAATATACCACAGTGTCATTCACAAATGGCTTCAGGGAGCTTATGATACCACAAGTCATTTATATTTATCATGAACAATAATAGTTATGATTACTTCCTCAACATACATACAGTACTACCTTCACTTTTGATGACGTGTCCCAACTGAGAAGAGTGTGATAAGTTTTGTTTGTTAAGAAAGCCTCAGTCTAGTTGGATACTGGTCTGATTTACTGTGTGTTTACATATTTTTTCCATGCAGCAATTCATAGCTGGATTGAAGACTTACGAAAAATAAAGAATCACATTATTAACCTTGGCACTGATATATACAGCTTGGTGAACCTCATGAATTAAGGGGGAATATACTCAGTTTTTGAATAATCTAAGTTGACTCTAACAGAAGACTTGTATTTCCTGCCTGCACCAACAGCAGTAGCATCTTGAATGAAAAAAAAGGTCACCATAATAACTGTTACATCTGATGATTCCTGCCAAATCTATGTAATCATAATAATATACGCCATCTAATCATAAATGAACTGTTGGCTTAAAAAGGAGTTCCCATCTATATTCTTCAGACACATTCCTTTTTTTTTTTTTTTTTTTTTTTTGTCAACAATGCAGGTGATTGTCAAATTACACAATTTTATGAGAATCTGAGGAAGCAAATGGGCAAAGAACTTATTGTAGGAAATCCAACATGAAATAATTTGTGGGATTGAAAAGAGGACATTTTACATGCAAACTCCTGCTCACATTATGCTGGAAGTTGCCACAGATATTTATACAGAACTGATGTTATATTTTCTTCAGTTGTGTCATATTAACCAACTTTTCTTAATGAGCAAATGAAAGAATCGCCTGCTAGGGACACGGTGACAGTCATAATTAGCATACAAATAAACCACCACAGACAGCATATTATTTGATTTACTTGACGAGTTTCTCCCATCAGACACAGACGTCCTCAGATATTCATTGCCCTCATGGCAATGCAAAGGTTTAAAGCACCATTTGGCACCTTTTTCAACACAAAGTGGGATGAGTGGCATTAGATGCAACTCTCACTATTTTGTGTTAATGATGGTGCTGAGTGGTGCTTTAAACCTTGCTTTGGTCTGATGAGCAAAACTAGTCAAATAAATAAACTGTTACACAACCTGTCGTATTTTATCAGAACATTATTTTTTTTAAGAGTTGAGGAACTATTGGCTGTTTCATTTTATTGCATTTGTTGTTTTTGACTACAATTATACAGCTTGATTAATTTATGTGAAACTATATCAAGCTGTGAATGTATGCTTCCCCGGCGTATACAGCTGGCGAAGAGTTCTCGGGCTTCCAGCCGGGTGGCGGTGTCTTCAAACAGCGACGTTTCGACGAGTGACATACTCATCATCTTCTGGCAAAGATGATGAGTATGTCACTCGTCGAAACGTCGCTGTTTGAAGACACCGCCACCCGGCTGGAAGCCCGAGAACTCTTCGCCAGCTATATCAAGCTGCTTGAATTATTTAGACTTTTTCCCTAAAGCCTCTTACTTCTGCAACTGGTATTGGAGTTGAATGACAGTTGTCCAACCGTATTCCATCAAATACACGAGCAGTCTGTTCTACATATTCTTGCATTCGCTGCCACAAGAATGGGCAGTCCTCGGGTCGTTCACCATATCTGAAAATAATTAGGAATTTATTGTGAAGTAAACTAGTATGTGATACATGACATTAAAATATAGAAAATATGACTACATATCACAAATCACCAAATTCACTATTCAAAATAATCTCATATTTTTCAATAAAATTTTGAATATGGATGGCACTAGCTTTCCAAAATCTGATACTATCTGTAAAGCGGCAGCTGCTAAGCTCAGATATGTGACTTCCAGTTAAAGTTCTTATCAAAACAAACATTTAAAAATTTAGAATATTCTGTTTCATTTCATGATTTACTCTCATGAATTACTTCTAATGATGTGGCCAGTTCTTGTGCAATACAGCCCATTTGCAGAGAACTAGTGATTAATTTTCAAGAACATTAATTTCTTTAAATTTTATGTTGTTTTCAGCAAGAGATTCTGAGTGATGCAAATTCTCAAAAAAAAACAAGGGCAAAATTTATAAAACAGATGTGAGAAGAGTGCTATTTTATGGCAGTGATAGCCTGGGCATCAAAAATGACTCACAAGCAGAAGTTTCAAAAACAGAAATGTTCATGTCAAGATGGGTGGAAGCAGTAATATTGAGAGAGAAAGTGCATAATGAATTCATGAGAGGTAGTTATGAAGTCATCTCCAAAACTCTCAGAATCCAGGTTGAGATAATATCACATAACAAAGATACCTGCCTGATGGCCATGACATGAAAAAGTACTTTCCATGGTTACAAAGAGGAGAAGGAGAGGAAGATCTCAAATCAGATGAGTGATGAATATATGAACTGATATGAAGGATCTAAGTGTTAGTGAAGATAATGCCTACCAGTTGCATATATGGTGCTGCACCTCTGAGTAGTGAGAAAAGGCGAGGACAAAGAATATGTTGTTCTTGGAAAGGATGAGAAACTAGTTGAAAAACCTGGGCCTGGCATGAGGTAGTGAACGTCAAGACAAGGGTGTGGAATCTCCCCAAAGAAATTAAATTTACATCACCAGTGCTTTTTTAACCATCAACCACAGAGAAAATATAACTAGAAAATGGCAGGAGACAATATCAGAATGGCTTCATAGTTGTTTTAATTCACCTGGGATGTGCTGTGAGAAGTGATCAACTACTGGTAATGATGATAAGTGGATTAAAATTAAAGGAAACCAAAAAGGAAAGTAGCTATAAAGATGTTTAACTAAATTTACAAAATACATTGTAACTGCATCGGTGGCCATGTGGGAGAGAAAATGTGTGCTGCTTCCAGCATGTGTACCTTTGACTAGGCTACCACTGACATCATGACACAGCCAAGAACAGTCTTTCTGATGTCTTGAAAGAGTCAGTTGAAGAGTGGAATGGCACTCTTTTGTCTTCTGTGATGACAGCAGGTTCTGTCTGTATGTGAATGATTGCATAGACCTGGTGAGTGCCCTATTCTGGAGTGCATTTGTCCTTGACACACATCCTGTCCTACACTTCATGGTGTGTGGGATCATCAGTTACAACTTGTGGTCACATTTGGTGCTTCTGCAGAGAGGAGTAACCAGTGCACACTGCATTTCACATGTTGTTGTCTCCATGTTACTTCCATTTCTTTGACAGGAAAGTGATGTACTTTTTCTGTAGAACAATACAAATCCACATATGGCTGCTGCAATGGAATGTGATCTTCGTGGTGTGTGACAACAGCCATGGTCAGTGATTCACCAGATCTCTTGTCAACTAAACACGTACTGGACATGAAGCGAGAACTTACTTGCTTTCCAGAGCATGCAAGAACCATTGCCAAATTGCAATTAAAGGTGGAAGATGTTTGTGACAACCTATAGCAGGATCCTATTTGGCATCTTTATGATCATTTTTGTGTGAGAATACACAACTGCATTGTCACCAAATGGAGTATTCTAAGCACTGATGCATCTGTTTGGGCACCCTTTAGTGTGACATATATTTCATTCAGTCTGAATTTGTTATCATATAAAACTTCCTGGCAGATTAAAACTGTGTGCCCGACCGAGACTCAAACTGAGGACCTATGCCTTTCGCGGGCAAGTGCTCTACCATCTGAGCTACCGAAGCACGACTCACGCCCGGTACTCACAGCTTTACTTCTGCCAGTATCTCGTCTCCTACCTTCCCGAGTTCAAGTCTCGGTCAGGCACACAGTTTTAATCTGCCAGGAAGTTTCATATCAGCGCACACTCCGCTGCAGAGTGAAAATCTCATTCTTGTTATCATATATTCCTACTATGGTGAACTACCTATCACATCACTTGTAAATAAAGTGTCCTTGTCTTTGAGGATGTTGCATTTTCCATCAGCAGTGTGTTATGTGAAACAGTGTCTTTGAAATAAATTCTTGCGTGACATCAATCCCTTGGTTCAAGGATTATTGGTTCACAAGACTTCAGTGACTTATTTAAATAATTATTGTAAAAAGAAGTACCATATACAACTTGGTAGATGTCTGCAGGAGGCCCCTATATGGAGGTGTTTGAGGATGATGTGCATCCAAGTAGATTCTTCAGCCTGTTCAAGGTGTAAAAGTATGCCTACAAGCTGCTATCTACATAGCAAAAGCGTGACCTTCCTCAATACTAGGATTCATAATAGTTGTCATACAAGTGCTCCAGTTTTTTTCCCCACTAGGGAGAGAAGAGAACACCACATTCACTAACCACTCAATGTGCTGTCCATTCTCTGAAGAAGGAATCAATCCTGCTTTTATCCATAGACCAAGAAAGTTTTCCAGTCAGTCAAATTCAATTAAAAACAGATGCTAGTGGCATAATGTGCAGTACTGGTTTTGTTTATTTCTAGGGGCAGTTTCACAAGCCTGATAAAAGTACAGTAGCACATCAAGAAAGCACAACTGCACTCTTTGTTGTTGACACTCTAAACACTGATAGTTATCCTGACAAAGCTGTTCAGACAGCTGGAAAGGAGCATAGTGTACCTTGCCCTTATATGTTAGAGCAATAGGGAAATGGTTCTGGTATTTAAAACAGCTCGTTTTATTTTGAACAAACAACCTCAGTTTATGATTAATGAATCCAAACTTATTTTATTTTGACAGGACTAGTGAACTAAAGGTTACCTTGCACTGATCTCCATCACTATATTTGATACTTTCCTCATTGTATCATTACCTGCCACAAGTCTACTGTCATTAAATCCATTGGGTATCAACATGCAATAACACTTTTGTTATAGTTCAGGGTGTTCTTTAAATCAATTTTAATTGAATATCCTCCACATCTCTTACAGGTCCTCAAGTTGCTTACTTAACTGGAAGTAGCCATCTCCAGGTGAAGAGCTTCCTTGCACTGGTACTTTATCAATTTTTAAGTTCCCGCCATTTTTCTAGACCTTCTGCATACAGAACATTCCCTATTGCCATATTTTTTACAGGAATGACATAATTAGTCGAAAGCTGTACCCTGTTACTTTCCTTGGCATAATTTTTTTTCATGCCAACACCAATTCTACAATGTAGTTTTAACAGGCTGGGTCTTCAGAACCAAGATGGTTGGATGTCTAAAGATGCACCATGTGGGTTCGTAGAATTGTCATGATTAGCTATGGAAGTACAGTTCCTACCAAAGAATCCAAATAACTAGGTAAGCCTAATTGAACTAGCATGTGGTAGTGTCACACAGCTTGAATGTAATGACTGTTTCATGTAAACACCCATTCACTTCCTCTGTGAACTCTCAACTTGAGACCCATCACTTAGAAATCTTATCAAGATCTGACTGAATATTTGCACTGTACTTATATGACAGTACTTCATTACAAATAACTGTATCATCTTCAAAAAGTCTGAGGTTAGGGTAAATATGAAAACTACAATCTGTAATTCTGTCGAAGTTGCAATGAGAAAATATCCTTTATTTGCTGTGACTAGTTTTGGCACATCATATATTACCAACCATCATCTTCCTTTTAAGTACTGAAACACAATACACTGAGTACATTTGGAAATAGCCACAACTGACAATCATGAGTAACATGTACAAAATCACCTAAAACATGCCATCAGCAGCACATGTCATGAGACAAAAAGCAGTGGCAATATGTTGTAGATGATTTTGAACATGTAACTTGTGACTGTTAATTGTGAGTGTTTGCAAATGTACTGGTCGTATTATGTTTGAATACTTATGATGAAGATGATGGTTTGATAATGTATGTCATGTCCAAAACTAGTAACCACAAATAAAGAAAATTTCTAATTGCAACTTCAATAGAATTACAAACTGCAGTTGCTAATCAATTTTTCCTGCATCATGTTGGAGGTTAAAAACTAAAAATATTGTCAGCTGGGTCAGTATTATGCAAAATGAACAGTATGGATCCCAAAACACTACCCTGGGGCACCTTCTACATCTGTCAATGATTCTCCATCCAAGATTACATATTGTGTCCTCTCTACCAAGAAATTCTCAATCCAGTCATCATTATCATTTAAAACACACTATGATCATACTTTTGTTAGTAAGAATTGGTGTGGTACTAGGTAAAATGCTTTTCAGACTCAAGAAATACTGCATTTAACATACTGCCTCGCTCCTTGACTTTCAGGATGTCATGTGAGAAAAACTCAAGTTGGGTTTTGCATGGCCAATGTTTGCGGGACCCATGTGGGTTGACATGCAAGACTTTATTCCGTTCAAGGTACCTCTTTATGTTTGAGCTCAAAATATGTTCTAAGGCATAGCATTAGAAGGATGTTAAAGATATTGGATGGTATATAAATACAGAAAACTGCAACCAGTCACTTTTCTTTGTTTAAGCATAAATCAGTTTTCGAATTGTGGCGGCCTTTCACCATACAGCTGTCTTAGCAATTCTGTACATCCTTAGCTCACAACGGCCCTCTGCTAAGGCAGCAGTTTTCTTCCTTCATGTGTTACTTCTGTCCCTAGCTGTCAATCCTGCCACGAGTCTGAATACCTGCATACTACGGTCATTGGCTACAGGTAGATAACAACAGCTTGGTCCATAGCGAGACTTCCATTGACCTAGCATTGACCAGTCTCTATCTTTTCTTTGCGGCATTAACATTGGTTCCTTATGTGTGCCTGCACCACTACAGAATGCCATGTGATGATGCATACCATGAAGTTTTGAGAAACACCTGCGTCACACCACCTCTACCGCTGCTATGTGGCGGAATATCATCATGCTGGTGAAACACAGGGATGAGACTGCCACCTTGCTCAGCGTCCACCTTCCCTGATGTGCCACACCTCTTTCAGCACCAACCACGCCAGCAAGTGACACTGTTCAGAACTTACGAATTTCAAGACTATTTTGAGTGTTTCATTGTAATCACATAGTTAGTAATTAGATGTGTTCCTTAACCACATGTGAACATTGTTCCTTGTACAGTACCTACCACACCTTGTTCTACTTTTGGTAAACAAACAAAAGAGGTTTAGTCTATATGTCACTGACTTTTCAATCCAAAATAACATAAATGTTGCAAACAGGGAAATTTTTGTATCAGCAAGCAAACTGTAGGTAATGAAGTCATTTTCATCATTTTATTCAAAATGTATTAGAAGCATACTATTGTACACTCAATTAAAATAATTAGTGTGATGATTTTACCTTAATTTAACACTGTCACCCCAAGCAATGAGTTCTCTTCTCAAATAAACATTATTTTCTGGTGAAGCAAAATTGCGAAGTGGATCATCATTCATAACCCATCCATTATGGGCCATAATATAGCACGCATCAGCTGAGTACATAATATCCTCAAATTCTTTTAAGCTGTCAGCTGCTCCATAATCAGTAAAATACCTAACGAAAAGAGAAAACATCCATTGAGTTTTGTCAGTTATAACAATATAATATAATTGTCTACCATACTAACATATATGAACTAGATAATGTTACAAATGTTCAAGCTTAAATGAATTTAGGATGTCAAACTTAAGGACAGGGTACTTATAATTGGTGGAAAAATTAAAAAAAATGACTTTATTAAATTCTATAGTCTTTCCTGATTACATTGATACATACATCATAGGGTTTCAAAGGAAAAATGACCTATATATACCAAATTTTAAAGTTACAGCCATGTATCCCACCACGCCCCCTTTATTTCTGTTACAAAAACCAGTATTATTTTGAAAAGAACTGTGAACTTTCTGTTTCCAGCAATTATACATTTGATACACTGTATATGTTGGTAATAGTGCAGGTTCTAGTGTCTGTAAATGATTATCTTCCCTAGTATTTACTTTTGTTTCACTGAAGCTGTTTGTTCACGTGCCACAGTGCTACATATATTTGTGGAAGTACATATCTTTCAGTGTGCAATAAATATGAACTATGCCACGCATCAAGAAATTCAATAAAAGTCAATTACATGGTAACCAGTTCACAAACAATGCAAGCCACACTGTTGAAAGTAACTTACATATCAGTTTTTCAGGGAAGAAACTCCCACATGGCACGCCTCCAAGTGATTCAAATTTCTGTGTTAACAATGACGCTGTATGTAGTGGATTTGCTGTTGTTGATGTGGGCATCTTATCTTCTATGATAAAGGAAGTAGCGAAATGTAAACGATGTTATGGTGTAGGCTGTCTGGAAATAACTGAACAACAAAGTAGCAGGAAGGGTTTAGCGTCAAAATTAAATGTTCCTTTTAGATCCTGCAATAAATCTACCTCAAAAATGACTTCAAACATTGAGCATAATTCATATGATGTGAATTTGAAGTTAGTGCATGCAATGTGTGTAATAGGAAAAGGAAAAAAAGGCTGTTCAAATGTTTTGTGGTTTGATGGCTCTTCTTCCTCCTCCTCCCAGTAGGTTCAGCAAGTACATAAAAATACTTTCAGGTGCCTTGACTGCTGTGTCTAAAATATCTATGAAATGTACAGTAGAAGAAACTGTAAATACTAGTGGAACCAGGGACATTGGGACATGGCAATATTGAGGACATCATTCCTTGAATGGTGTTGTAAGTGCTACGTCTCTGGAGAATGGAAAAGTTGTTGACATTGAGTGCTTATCTAAGTACTTCCACACCTGCCATGGTAACACTGAAGGACATATTGAACATCAGTGTTCTAAGAATTATAATGGTTACAGTGGAGGTATGGAGTGTGATGGAGCTCTAAAAATATTTCAGAGGTTGGTGCCCATTTATAACGTTAGATATACGAAGTACCTAGGCAATGGGGGCTCTAAAGCTTTCAATACAATTAATGAGTTCAATGTTTATGGTAACACCTTGGTAACAATATTGGAGTGTTGTGGACATGTGCAAAAGAGGATGGGTGCTAGAGTGAGGAAGCTATGAAGAGAAATGAAAGGAAAGTTGCTATCTGACAATCTCTGTCTGGCCGAGGCTGACAGAAACTGAAATACATGTCATTCATACTTATTATGGACTGGCCATTAGATGAACTGAACCTCTGAATGATGTTACAGCAATGAGAAAAACTGTATGGGCCACCTACTTTCATAAGTTGTTCACAGATGACCATCCTGTTTGCAGACTTTGCTCTAAAGGAGCAGATTCTTGGTGTGGTTACCAAAAAGCAAAAGAAAGTGGTCAAATGTAGCATCATAAGCATTTTCTTCCTGAGCCTGTTATGAAGGAAATAAAACCAAATTTTAGAGACCTAAGTGACCCTGTTTTGCTTAGTAAATGTCTTCATGGGAGCACTCAGAATACAAATGAAAGTTTTGAACAATGCATGTGGGAAAGATTATCCAAGAAATTTTTGTAGGACTAAATACATTAAAAGCTGGTGTACTAGATGCAAGGATATGTTTCAATGATGGAGTGATAGGAAGGTTGGAAGCCCTGAGCAATTTAGGCAGAAAATGCGGCTCTAATATGGAAGCTCAATTGCTTGCATGTGACAGACAATGGGTGCATGAAGCTGAAAGATTCACTCTTCAAGTAACCAAAGAAGCAAGAAGAGCTAAAAGGAATGCCAAGAGGAAGCTTGAAGATGAAGAAATGCTGCAGGATGAAGACTATACTTCAGGAATGTTCTGAGGCACAGCTTAATTCGACTCATATCTTCATTTGCAATTCCCTGCAAGTTGTATTTTTCAGAATTCAGGTACAAATATTTCCTAAAGTTTATAAAACATTGCTCCAATTTTTTCTGTAACTTGCAATAGTCCATACTTATGTAGTAGACCTAAGCTTTATTGCAGAATCAACTAAATTATAGAAAAACAACATTTTTATTAGGAAAAAACTTGTAAAAATTAAAATTTAAGATGTGATACTTTTTATCCTTGTAATATACACAATTGGTGGAATTAAATAGGACTAGTACCTCAGCCATCATGTCAAGCATATCTGGCAAAAATTTGGCCTCCTTCAAAAGTATGACATTGGATTAAATGGTACCTCAATTTGAGGAAGCATTTTGGGGAAAAAATGCATTAATTTCTGTGTAATTTTTCTAATAACCCTAAGCAGGTTCAAAAATATTCAAAATACTTCTGATTTGTTTAACAAGTGTGTTGCATTACCTGATATTGACAAAAAAACTCTGTAAAACATATACATTATAAACAGTGCCTGAAGGAAATAGGTGTTGATTTTTACATAATATTGAGCCAGAAAAGCTCTGTATCCTTAACCGTTGATCATTTCATAGTTGAAACAGTAATAATAACAGTGAACACAAGAAAATGATGACTCTGTCATAAAGTCTTAAAGAAAGTTCATGAACTACAAGTCCATGCATATGGATAAAGTCTGTAGTAATAATAAGATCATGTAATTGTACTAATACAAAAACAACAATTTCTATTTTCAGTGTCATCTCAGGTAATGTGTACAGTACATTACAGCACATATACTTCATGAATGCCTGCAGAGAAAATGCATTCACTTTATAGAAAATAAATATTTGTATGATTCACTCACCTTGGAACTAATGGATTCTTGAGAGAGACTTGTTTTATTCGTGGTCCATTCTTGTCTACTCTGAAGTACCGGATACTGGCAATGGTATTATTCACTGCAGCCTGGAGATGTGCCTCCACTTCCAGGTGGATGGCATTATTTAATTTATCCAGACACATTTTGAAATCCTCTGTGCACCTACGTATCCTTGTCTCTTCATCAAAACAATCACTCCTTGAAAGCAATAAAATACAAAAGAAATTTGAGGCTCATAAAAATATTTTACACACACACACACACACACACACACACACACACACACACACACACACACACACAGAGAGAGAGAGAGAGAGAGAGAGAGAGAGAGAGAGAGAGAGAGGTGAATATTAAAAAATTACAAAGTATAAAAATGTGAAATTTGTTTTTATAACTTTAATTGAAAGAAAATGTTAACAATATAATTCTTACACAAATTTTAATAATGAAGTAAACTATTTCAGTACTAACAATAGATAACCTCTCACTGAGGTACACTGCAATGTATTCCACAAAAGGAAGTAAACATACTTGCATTTGCATCTATTTTTGTATATTACCAGTGATATGGCATTCCTGGACCTTCAGTGCCAATTTTTCCAATTATCCAGATGGAGCCCTCGGGCTCAACAGTCAGCATAAAGAAAGATTGTTAGTCACAACAGTGAATGGAGCACCATTTGAACTAGGTCATAACTAAATGATTGTCCAAAAACTGTAAGGCACTCTTTCTTAGTTGCAGAATAATTCTTCTTGGACTTGGAGAGTACTCTGGAGATGTATGCATGCATCTGATTCATTTATGAAGCATCTGTCATAAAAGAACATTTCAAGTAAGTCTATCTCATCACAAATGCTTCAGTAAGTTGTAAAACATGTCATGACTTTTACTTTCTCTGAATCAGGGCAGACTCTTTTTTTCTGTTTACTAGATGCTACAAGATTTTCATTTCTTGGGTGACAAAGAGGCACTTCCTTGGATTCATATAAAGACTTGCATCAGTGACATGTCTGCAGTTCATCATCTAGTGGCTAGCGTTGTTGTCTCTGGATCATGGGGTCCTGGGTTCGATTCCCGGCTGGGTTGGGGATTTTCTCCACCCGGGGACTGGGTGTCTGTGTTTTCCTCATCATTTCATAATCATTCATGAAAGTGGCAAGACTGGACTGAGTAAAGATTGGGAAGTTCTACAGGCACTGATGACCTCACAGTTGAGCCACCCACAAACCAATCATCATCATCATCATCATCATCATCAACACACATCAGCACAGTTGTTCAGCAGATTACGTGATCTTAAATGTTTTCTGGTAAGACAATAGTGTCATCCATGGAGCAAAAACACATTGTTTATTTAAGATGTCAAAGCAGGTCATCTGTCACATGTTCACAGGTGGCTGGAGTATTGCACATACCAAGCAGCATAACTACAAACTAATCATATGTTATGAAAGCAATCATTTCTCAGTCAGCCTTTTCAACCTCCATCTGCCAGAACTCATCAAGTTTTATGAAAGAAACTGCTTCTCAGTCAGCCTTTTCAACCTCAATCTGCTAGTAGGGTCAGTCTGCATAATCATAGGGGAGAAATGGATCACTTCATCCAGATGTCCAAGGTCTTATTAATTTGTGGCAATAGATATATATTATTATTTTTTCAGCCACCATTAATTGATGAAAAAATGCCATGTGCTTGTTTTCCTTCTCCGCAAAGGTCACAGGAGACAATCCGATGGCTGAACATCTTGCAGCGAGTCCCCCCTCTTCATTCTGTATTATCCGTTGTTCAGCTGGAGAAACATTATATGAGTGCTGACAGATGGGTGTTGATACCCATCATTCATACGGTGCTTCACACTGGCTTGTCTGCTTTACCTCGTTTCCACAATGGACCTGAATACACCCAAAAATTCATTCAGCATGGCCAACACCTACCGACGTTATTCCATGGTAAACCTGGGACCTATTGGTCATTCTGTAGTAGATTTCCCCAGTTCATAGTTTTCAATGCTAGCGCAGCATGATTATCTGTCAATGGCACTGATCTGACATTCCTGGACTGGTTAAATAGTCCCTATGTATGTACCACTAGGATCAGCTGTTCATGGCAACTGGTGACCCCAGGCTCTCCTTGTCCACTTGTAAGGGTTATGATTGTCATCGCACTCCAGATTTATATTGTGAGGCTTAGTACTTTTTTCAATCAACTAGGACTTCACAATTTAGCTGAGGGTCCACATTGCTGATCAGCACTTATCTCATTTATAATGATGGTGTAAGTGTGTCTTCAATAACAGACATTCGCCCAGAGCAACCATTGACACATGGACTTGTTTCAATAGCTTAGTTAATCTGGAACTCCAATCTTACATAGCCTATGACTTCTTGTGATGCAGGCTAAAAGCCCCTCCAAGGATAAGATTATGGCTGTATTCTGGCAAAAATACTCATTTGAAGGGTTGTGTTCTCACACTGTTACTGAGTCACACAACACAGGTTCTTGTTTGTTGAACGTATCTTTCATCTGCAACATTGAGAACAATGGTCTTTGAACTTCAGAACATAGTCCTCTTCAGCTGGTAGAGATTAGCATTTGATATCACAGAAAATGACAGCCCAGATTTGACTAATGCCTATACAGATTGGTAGTCATTAATGAAGATGATGAGATTTCCTTATATCACGGCAAATGTCATCCAAGGAGGACTTTCTTCTGTATCAGCCTCACTTAATTTAAATTTTCTGATTACAGCAAGTGGGTGAGCAGCTGACACTGTATGATGATAGCAAACAACTGGAGAGCATTTGGGACCAACTTCATCTAGAGTGCAGTGATGATCTCATCTCACATATCAGCTGTAGCTGTCTGGCACGCACAGGATTGCATAAATGCTTTATGTCTTTTCACGTAATAGTCATCAAACATTCTTCTTCTTCTTCTTCTTCTTCTTCCTCCTCCTCCTCCTCCTCCTCCTCCTTCAAAATAACATTCTACATGCAAGGTGTCCAGAATAGTGACATACTGCTATATTGTCCTCTGTTCTCCAACTATAAGGTTTCCAGTGGAGCCAGCAAAAGTGGGGTCCTGATAGTCTTCCATTATTGTCATCAATGCAACATTCAAAAGTCTGTTGAATGTTTTTCAGTCTGCACTTTTCTGGTGTATCTCCTCAATGTTCTGGTAACACTCGATTAAGTCCTCTGTAACAATGAGATCATTCAAAAGAAGTGCATTGTAGACTTCCTCTGCCACACCTTTCATTAGCTGTGAAACTTATTGGCTTCTAACATATTTGGATTCACTATGTGACACAGTACCAGTCATTTCTGATGGTGTAGTCTCCCTTGGTATTAGGTCCAATTATTGCTGCTCTTCAGTATGTACACCAGCTGCTGGTTGTAATCACATGTTTTTGTAATTTCTGTTTGAAATATTTCCCAGTTCTTCAATTTTTCTCAGTGCTCTCAGACCTCACATTGAACTGTACAATCAGAATAAAAGTAGACATTGTCAACACATATCATATCATCCCACTTGTTGGATTTAGTGACACAGTCAAACAGCTTTAGCCATTTTGTAAATTACTGGCCAGCATTTTCGAAAAACAATGCTGCATGCCTGATGGTCATGTAATTTTTTGATACTTTTGTGTCCATTGGTACCTTGACAAAGCATGCGGTAGGTGGAATGTACTGTTTGTAACCATTCTACTCATTCTTGTCGACAAAGGTGACAGCTTTTGAGAGGCCTTATTGGAGCAATAGCAATATTCATATCTGTGGTACCCAGTGACACCATCAAACCATGTCATGTACAATCCAGTATGAAGTACCAGTTATGAGAGCAGTGTCTTCAAAAAGAACTAACACATTACACAGACATACACATACATAAAGGTGGACATGAACAGTCTGCCTCAACAGAATGTTCCTATTTACACATACATGAAATCTTCTAGCATATTACAATATTTAACAAATATGGAACATTTGAAAAATCAGTATATTAAATCATAAATAATTGCAAAGATATGATTCAAACCAGTGCCCTGTAAGTTGCACTACTTCTACATCAACACATACATCTACCTCTACATGAATACTCAACAAATCATTTTGGAGTGTGTGGCAAAGGGCAATTCACATTGTAGCACATGCCAGGGTTTCTTCTCATTCAATTTGCTTATGGAGCACAGGAAGAACAATTGCTTGAATGCCTCTGCATGCACTGCATTAAATCTAATCTTTTCTTCATGGTCCTTATGGGTGAGGTATGAAGAGGGTTGTAGTATATTCCTAAATTCCTCATATTATCAAAACATTGCAAGTAGACTTCTGTAAGAAAGTTGGAGTCTGTGTGTCCACCAGTTCACATTTTATAGCATCTCCGTGATGCTCTTCTGAAGGTCAAACAAACCTGTGACCATTTGTGTTGCCCTTCTTTGTAAACATTCAATATCTGCTGTTAGTCTTATACAATACGCATCCCACACACTTGAGCAATATTCTAGGCTGGGTTGTATGGGTGTTCTGTATGCACTCTTCCTTTTAGACTGATTTCATAATCATTACAATACAGCTGACAATGTACGGCATGCAGGAACTTCATGCACAAGGAAAAGGTAGCTGTATCAAAGAATGACAGAGAATCACATTGCAGTTTCAGAATTTTACTGTAGGCAATACTGAAAAGTGATGAAGAATATCATCTCTGTTACTAGCGCAAGGGTGCTGAAAGAATGGCCAGTACTTAGCCTCAGGAAGTGGTGATTCCTAATACAGCTGACAGGAAGACTTAAAGTAGAAAATATCAAACCTAGACACTGGAACCACTAATTTACTAAATTATTATCCTTCAGGAAGGAAACAGATTGTTTGGGGAATTTGGGGTGGGTGGAGGTAAGGCTTCAGAATATGAATTGTACTGTTGTATACTTCCTCATAGGCCTTCTGGTTAATGATAATATAGACTTGAAAAGCAACTGCATAATTCACTCAGTGAAGACATGACAGAACAATTATTTGTTCCTCAAAAACACTTGCTTGATCAGTGTCCAGAAAGTGGTTCATTATTCCCCTGCACAAGGGGGGAAAAAAACTGCACGATAAACCTTAAGCTTTGCATCCTATTTTGAAAGGCTTCTTTTTATTCTCTGCAATTGTTAATGGAGTAGTTCACATTTTTTGTTGTTCTATGTTACTTATTTTGTTTCTATGTTATTTTATTCTTTTAAAATTTCTTCAGCATGCTGTAAATTACATAGGTATTTGTTCCATTTTGCCATAGAGCCTGAAAAATTAAGGAACACACAAATAATTACATTTTAGTAAATGACTTACCTATATACATTATATAACTGAAGGGCTAATTCCATATCCACATTAGACTTCAATCGGCGATACTGGGGATCTTGAGTAATCTTTAGTTTCATGTTTTCCTGAGAAACTACTTGCACTGGTGGTAATCTTTTCCTTACAAGTGACTGAAATTCTGATACAAGTGCATTAACATCCACCATGTACAGCTCAGACACTTTAATTTGTGGAAGAAAAAAGCCATGGAGTGCACTTCGAATTGCCTATAAAATACAGAAGAATCACAAAGTTGTTTAAATTGTTAAAAAAAAAGTGTTCCACATCTACAATCAATTACATTGTTTCCAATTTCACCGACACCTATCTTGTTCAAATGACAGATGGCCTAATATAATGACACACTTTTTTAAATTATGAGGGTAATCCCAAAAGTAAGGTCTCCTATTTTTTTACATGTACATAGACCTGTTTATTTCTACAATGCTTCACATCAGTTTACAGCTTGAACATTTAGCTATTTTTCAACATAATCAACATTTCTGTCAATGCATTTTTGTAGACACCGTGGCAGTTTTTGTATGCCCATGTCAGACCAGTTTGCCGCCAGCTCCACAGCTTTGGCGAAGAAAGATGCCGCCACTGGCACGATGGTCGCTTGGTCTCAGGTGTAAAATGGTATGCCCAGGTTTCGTCACCTGTGACAATTGAGTGCAGAAAGTTGTCCTGTTCAGCTCCAATGAAGAAATGCGGGAGAAGCATCAACTTGTTGCTGCATGTGGTCCTCAGTCAGCATGCATGGCACCCATCTTGCGCACACCTTCCGGTAGTTCAATGTTTCCATTAAAATTCTGTGAGTAGTGCTTCAGGAAACCTCAGGAACCAACGTGCAGAGATCATCCAGGGTGATCCACCGATCTTCACGCATGCTTTGCTCAAGCTGCAACACCGTCTCCTTTGAAATTGATGGTCTCCCACTCCTTTGTTCATCATAAATTTTGGTCTGACCAGCTGAAAACTCACTATACCACTTATGAAAATTTTTGACATCCCTGCACGACTCACCATACACTTCCATCAATTGGTGATGGATTTCAATCGGCACAGTGCCCTTTGTGTTCAAAAATCAAATAACTGCACACAATTTGCACTTGGCAGTAACATCCAATGGGAGCTCCATTTTCAATGGCTCCCAAGCCAAGACTGAGCACCTCAGCATGGCGTGCGCATGTTTACACACAGCGCATGAAGCGCTCTTCATAACAGTGTGTCCAACTGCCACACAAACAGAGATCTGTACTTATAAAAAAATAGGAGACCTTACTTTTGGGATTACCTTCATACTATTTGCTGTCTGAGCTCAGTCTGTACTGTAATACATTGATTTTTGTTACTGCTTAGTATGTTAACACTCCCCTATTCAGAATATCAGACCAAACCTCATGTTCCCTTCACTATAATAGCTAATGTTGCAGACCATTTAGCTAAGCCTTCTAATTCGATAAATTTCCTACAAATAATGTATTTACTGAACAGCTACACTTTTAAGTTATGTTTTCAGGGAGTGTGGTCACTATGTTATCTTTTTGATGAATAACAGGACCTATTTCCTTCAGTGCCATACTTTTTACTCACTGATACTCAATAAGTGTTTATGTTTATGATATTTTGAACTTTAAAATACTGCTTCAGTCATGGCCAGCAAAAAATTTAACTTACAGACTTCAATAATGTCATTGATATTAAGAGCTGTTAGACACAACCAAACTATCTTACAACTCAATACTATCTTACAACTCAATGTTATTTTACAACAAAATGTGTATGCTGAAATTTACTGAATATGAGAGAAAGGACTCTCTCCTTACATGATGTACTGTTGCACTATGGTTCTGATAAGGTAGCAGGATTAGACAGTTCTCAGCTCATTTTCTACTGACACACCACTTATCTAACTTGTGTTGTCTCATATTTGTTAGTAGACTATGAAGGGATTTTATAGCCAAGTATAGAACCACATTCCAAAATTTGTGGGAGGATATTATGGATGTTGTTTTGTATCTTATATTATATTTACATCTCACAATATATTCAAAATATAGTTAAACATCTAGCAACAGTCATCATCAAACAGTATATTAATATACATGGAAGAACGCCGCATATTCCACATATCAGTGAATCATTACCTCTGCAAGGGCATGCAATTGGTCAAGTGACCTATCTTTGGAGTGCCATCTTAGAGGTTTGCATCAGACCTTCAGTCTATTGCGAGCTTTTGAATTGGAGTGACTGTGTGTTTATGTATAATGATGTCAAGCTGATCATTAAAGTGCTTATCTCTACACGTGGGATCTTACTATATTCATTTAAGCCATCGTACCCACTTCCACATCTCTGTTCTACATGTTTCCATGTGTTGACTATTATCATGTTGTATTTTGAGGCATAGATAGGGAATCATCCAGTCATTTGCCTTAATGAGTGTTGCAATCCATGTAAATCTCTCATGTCAATTTGATCAAGATTTGACTTCCCTGCTTTGCAAGACAATCCTCCGCATGCATTTCACATATTAGTCTGCTGTTTGTCATAATAAAAATGTGAGCAAAACTCAAATTGCTATTGTTTGCAGATGTGAATAAATTACTGGACAGAAAGTTTATTATGCTGATTCCAATCCCTGTTGAACTATATGCATATAAGGGGCAGTCAAATGGAAACGAGACAGATGGAAAAGAAAAAGTAAACTGTTTATTATTTCAAAAGTAACTGTGATAACTATTAATACATTTGTCCCACTGTGAGACAAGATGGTCAGTGCCTTCATGGAAAAATTTTTGCATTTACCTATGGAATGATAATTGTATCATGCATACACTTTTCCATCCAAAGCAAATCAATGGTCATGAATGTCTTTCTTCAGGGCTCAAAAATATGGAAAGTTTATGGGGAGAGATAGGAGCTGTATAGAGGATATGTAAGGGCTTCCTAGTGAAACTTATGCAGTGTAGTCGAAACAACCTTGGCAACATGTGGGCAGGCATCACCCTGCAACAGAATGATGCCATCTGTCAACATTGCTGGGCATTTGGACTTGATGATGTGCTTCAGTTTGTGCAAAGTGTCCATGAAATATCTGTTTAATGTTAAAACAAACATCATTCTTAACACTATATACATATAAATGTCACAAGCATTATAGTGATGAGCTGCCACTCTGTGTACCACAGTGTCATGCTTGGTGTCTTCTACGAGAAGATGGTAATGTGAGAAAAAATTGCCTTTAGAAAGCCTGGTAGATACCGGCATAATGTAATGCAATCATCACCATTTTAATTGTAGCCTGGAATATGCTGGAGTGTGCCTGGCATACATAGTTTAATGGGCACATACAAATAGGTTTCTGTTTCCTGTTTTAGCAATATGACAAATAGTAGGTGGCTTGAGGTCTCATTTTGATAGTTGTTCATATAGACTGATGTTCCAAAATACGCTAAAATGTTAGGGAAACAGCATTCACAGTGGGGACTAGTATAATGGGGTGACTTTGGTACTGTTCCCCATCTTTTCCTAATTCATGTCATACAGTTACATTGTGGGCGCAATAGTTATACGAGATATGCCTGGAAAGTAAGTACCATTTGGAAAAAACTCATAAAAACATTTTTTCACACAAAAATTTATTTTTACAAGGGAGAGAATTTCTTAAACTATTTTTCTACATAGTTTCCGGCATTGTTCAAACATTTTTCATAGCAGGAAACCAACATATGTGCAACTGGTTGCAGTACAGTGCACCAGCAGTACTTTGTCATATGTCAGCGACCACAATAATTTTACAGTTTTTTACCCTGTGCTTATTTTAACCCTTTCACTGCTCCAGACATAAATATACGCTAATCGTTTTAGTGCTCCAGACATATATATACTATTTGCTATAAAAAATACTTACAGCGGTTCCCTGCTACAGTCGTATAGTTACGTATAATGCCGAAAATCGGGCCAGCGAGTCGGAGGTAATTGTTGCGCAAGTATGCAGTTTAACTGTTGGAATACTAGGAAATACCTGAATGACTATTGTATGCTGAATTCTCTTTCTGCTGAGTTCATTCATATCGCTATATTACCTAGTTTGTGTGCGGCCGTTTCCGCGTTACCGAATAAAATGACGCGACGTTACCGTCCGTTTACAGACGATGAGCTGCTGAGTATTCTAAACCAAAATGATGACGAGGACATCATCATGCCCAATTCAGCTGATTATGGGTGGACAGATAATGACGATGATGAGCTGGCAGATAAATCTGTCACCACAAATATAAAAAATATCTGTGAACCAACAAACGTTGAACCAGTAAATGCATATCCAGATTTTGATGTTATTGTCGATTCTTTCTCCGATTCCGAAGAAGAGCCTGAGCGTATGCCTGAAAAATCTCCTAAGAGACACAAAACAGTTGATTTTAGATGGAAAAACTCTGATTTGGACTCTGAAGTGTATAATTTCAATAACAGTGGTTCCGGTTGCAAAATCGTCAATTTAGATGATTTATGTACTGTATACGACTGCTTCCAAGTTTTTTTAGCCAAGAAAGTGTGAGCTACATAGCTGAGCAATGTAATTTATATTATGAGCACCGTTGCAATGATGCCAGTGAAAAATCAAGACTACGGCGTTGGAAAAACACAAACAGTGATGACGTTTACTGTTTCCTTGCTGTAAATTTTCTGATGCCTCAAGTGAGAAAAAATGAAATAAACAGTTATTAGACCAATGATCAGTTACTGTCTACTCCAATGTTTGGACAACTCATGCCGAGAGATAGATATCTTCTGTTACTCAGAATGTTACATAACAGTAAGGACCCTGGAAATGACAACATCTGGAAATTATGTCGAATTGTGGATCACTTAAGAAAAGTATTTCCAGGTGTTTTCTATCCTTTTAAAAATTTGTGCATTGACGAAAGCTTAGTTTCTCCAAAGGTCGTGTCTTCTTCAAGCAGTACATACCTTCTAAATGCCACAGATTTGGTGTAAAATTTTTTGCTATGTGATTGTGAAACTGGTTATATTCTTGACTTTATTATTTATGTGGGTGCAGCAACAGACATAAAAAAAGAAACTGACTTTGGCGTAAATGTTGGAATACCTGGAAGCATTGTTCTCACTTTACTTGAAAGTTACCTTGGTAAAGGTCACACATATGTTGATGATTGGTACACTAGCCCAACGTTATTTTCTTATTTGCATGACAGAGTGGCTAATGCCTGTGGAACTGTGAGAAAAAAACACAAAGGCAGGCCTGCTTCTTAAAAAAAAACTTAGAAAAGGCAAGATCGAGTTTATGTCAACAGATAAACTTCTTGCTCTGAAGTGGCAGGACAAGCGGGAAGTGAGGATGATTTCAACTCTTCATACAAGCGAAATTACAGCGACTGACAAAATTGACAGAACCACAAATGAACCAAAAACAAACCCAGCTTGCATCGTAAGCTACATTGAAAATATGGGGGCCGTCGACAGGAGTGACATGATGCTAAGTTCAGTAGAATGTGTACGAAAAACTGTAAAATGGTATAAAAAAGTATTTTTTTCATTTGGTGGATCTGTCTCTGCTCAGTGCGCATGCATTATATAAAACTCAAATGGGACAAAATATTTCAGTATCTGATTTTCAACAGAAACTTATCAAGGAGATCCTAGATATTCACCACCAACCGCAAACAGAGCGACGTCGTGGAAGGAGATCGGCTGATGGTAACAATACCTTACGCCTAACCGAGCGCCACTTTATCTCGCTAATCCCAGGAACTTCAAAGAAGAAGGCCGCCCAGAGAAGGTGTATTGTATGTGCAAAACATGATAAATGAAGTGACAAGATACATTTGTGTAAAATGTAATGTGCCTTTATGTTTATTTTATTTTTTTCCGAGAGATATCACACTTTGAAGTATTACTAATGTAATATGTTTTGTATTTTTTCTCCTAATAAAGTACCTTTTTTTATCAAAATAAGACTTTCTGAACAAAGATTTTAAAAAAAGAAATGATTTACAAAGACAATACCAGATTTTGGGTCTCATTTTTATCTCAATAATAAAGGTAGACTGCTACAGTCGTATATATATGCACCGGGTGAAAATAACGCGCACAGGGCGGGAGCCACTGAGAGTAAATGCGCAGTGAAAGGGTTAATATCACAGCCCCTGAATATTGAGTAGTATGGTTTCTAAGAAAACCTGAGTGGTCCACCGATAGCCTTAATTGCATGATGCTGTGACTTATTGAGTGGTAGCTCACTGGTGTAATGCTCATAGTCTTAATGCATATCTTGTGTTATGATTGATCTTTATTTTAACATTAACCAAGCATACTTGATCCCATCTTAGTATCTTCTATGACAAGATGGCAATGTAAGCAAATGTTGTCTCTAGAATGGTGAGATGATCAGTAACTGTCATAACATAACTGTCACTATTTTGTTTGGAGTGTGTTGGAGGATTCATGGCATTATAGTTTAATGTTTTAAAATCTAGGACTATAGTGTCAATCGGTGTCATGTATATTGGATATTATGGTCTGTAGTAAGGAAACCTATAGTGGTTGTGTATTCTGCCACCATACATGCTGGTGCAACAGCTTTCTGCGTTAATGTGGGAGATGTCTTTATACTTTAATTTTGGTAATGGTTCACACAGTTTGAAGTTCCAAATGAAGCTAAAATGGTAGGTTGTCATCATCCATAGTGGTGGCTAATGTAATGAGCTAACTTTGACACTGTTTCTCCTGTTTTCTTAATGCGTATCAAACGGTTACATTATAACTGCAAAGGTTAGAATGAGGCATGTTTGGAAAATAAGTACTGTTCTGAAGAAAAACCCATAAAAACATTTTTACACATTTTTTTAACCATAATTTATTTTTACAGGAAAAACATTTTTTAAACTACTTTCCTGCATAGTTGCCACCATTTTTCAGACATTTGACATAGTAGGAAACCAACTTTTCTATTCCCTCTTTGTAGAAATATGCTGCCAGTGAAGACAGCCATTGCTGAACACTGTTTTTTGTCATTTTCAGCTTGTTCAATACCTTCCCATGGTTGAAACCATCAATGTGGTACAATAATGAAAAAAACTGAGAAAATTTTGGCATGCAATTCAAAACAAAAGGCATGGAATGCTCATCATGGCACTGTGTTGCTTCATGACAATGCACATCCCCAGTCTGCTCATGTCACAGACAACCTTATTCGTCAATTTGGTTAGGAGCAGTTCGATCACCTACCATACAGCCCCAACCCCACACCTTCTGACCACCATTTTTTCTTGAAATTGAAACATGATTTTGGAGGAAGGTGCTTTAACAAGGATGGCAATGCAAAAACCAGTGTTCAGAAGTGGCTGGCTTCACTGACGGCATCTTTCTATGAAGGGGGCATAGAAAAGTTGGTTTCCTGCTATGACAAAATCTATGAACAATGCATGAACTATTTGGAAATATTGTTTAAAAAATGCTCTTTCTTGTAAAAATAAATTTTGTTACTTTTTGTTTGGACATACCCCGTAGGTCAAAATGTTGTTGAAATCTATAAGAAGGGATCAATTTTGTTCCTTTTACTTACCAGTGAAATAAGGACTATAATGTACTAGTTCTTGGTAGTGCATATGAATACATTACATTGTGACTGTGATATGACACTGGCCACAGATGATGCCAATGGATCAAGAGCAAGAAACTAGTGACACCTGTTGACTTCCTGTAAACTTGTTAGTAGTTCACACATTCAGTGTGGTTTCTTCTGTTGAATGTCTCATGTATGTAATAAGAGTACTCCATATCTGTTGTATGACTATGTGTTGTGTGGATGTTATCCAAGTATGTCCGTGGAATTTTGCTTGACAAGCATTTTTAGTGCATGTATGTTAAAATAAAAAGAATGCTAATTGTGCTATTAACAGCTATGCACATTATATCATATCAATGTTATTTCTGTTACATGTTTGTTAATATTGCACTGTTTGGAAATGAATGGCTACATTTGAAACTAGTTGCCAATATAAATTACACGCAAGCATGACTGAAATTTAAATCATAACCAACTTTTCACAAGTCATTGTGAATCATCGTCGTAAAGTAATGCTATCAGGAATGTAATACTGAAGATAAAAGCAAACTTCATCCCACCATGTGCTTAGAGCCAGATCGATAATAAAATGAACAGGTTGTCAAAAGTTGATCGTAAGAGATTTCACTTTCAATAACAATATATAACAAGATCCTTTTGTCATTTTATGAAAGTTACCATTATTAAGCAAAATCTATGCAGATTACAATAATGTGATGAACTTACTGACAGATGTTCTTCACAATTTACTTCAGATGGTATGCCCGAAAACTGCCACTTTCCTTCTGCTACTTCAACTGTAAGCTGATGCAGTAGAGCATCGAGTAGATATGCTGGCCGAAGATGTGGTGAATTGACTAGATTGTAGGTGCATTCTGGATGTTCTTTGAGCCACTGGGATTCATTGGCAGTGTGGTTTAAAACTACATCGCAGATGCTCACCACCTAGAATTAGAATCAAGACATTTCAACTACTTAAGCAATTTTTTCAAAAGCAAATACAGGCTAACATATGCATAAAAAATAAGTATGCTCAGCCTCACAAGTGATATATTAAAAATATTACCTCAACTACAGAAGGAAGAGATTCACAAGTGAACATTCCAAAGTGTAAATAAATGATCTTGATGAAACTTAGTGGGTGTGTAGAAGGAGAAAAATAATGCAATACTTTTTTTGCACCCAGTTTCCTTTCTAAGGAATAAAACACACCCTGAAGTGTGATTTGGCACATTAGATATAGAGGGTACACTTTTGAAACAATGATATATAAAAATCTTTTTCATATAAAAGTTGATATGTAATTAATGTTATTGAAAAAATTATTTTGTATCACAATAATGAGTTACTTATTATTTTCAATTAATAAAATACATATATGTGAAATAGTAAAGCAACATGAATTTAAAACATAAAACAAATATAAGTACGATAAATAATTAGAATAATAATGAATGTTTAGGTATTTTAATTAGGTGTGTTGAAAAACTCCAACAGCACTTTTCCTAGAGTTTATTTTGCAAAAATTGTGTTTCAGAAACCAATTTTATTACACATGGATTTATGTTGCTTGAAAGCTTCTTTAATTTATGCTGTAACAAAATTTTTTGTTTTTCAAAATTAATTAATTAATGGTGGTGAGGTATTATGAAAAATTTCAGATCATTACAAAAAACTTTTCCAGAATGTTAATTACATATCAACTTCTATACGAAAAACATTTTTTATATACAGAAAAGCCAGAGAAACTGGTATAGGCATGCTTATTCAAATACAGACATATGTAAACAGGCAAAATATGGTGCTGTGATCAGCAATGCCTATATAAAACAACAAGGGTCTGGCCCAGTTGTTAGATTGGTTACTGCCGCTACAATGGTAGGTTATCAAGATTTAAGTGAGTTTGAACATGGTGTTATAGTTGGCAAATGAATGATGGGGCACAGCACCTCCGAGGCAGTGATGGCGTAGGGATTTTTCCCATACGACCATTTCACGAGTGTACTGCGAATATCAGGAATCTGGTAAAACATCAAATCTCTGACATCTCTGCAGGCAGAAAAAGATCCTGCAAGAATGGGACCAATGCCGACTGAAGCGAATTGTTCAACCTGACAGAATTGCAACCCTTCCACAAATTGCTGTATATTTCAATGCTGGGCCATCAATAACAGCAGCATGTGACCCATTCAACAAAACATCATTGATCCGGGCTTTTGGAGCCGAAGGCCCACTCGTGTACCCTTGATGACTGCATGATACAAAGCTTTACGACTCACCTGGTCCCGTCAATACTGACATTGGACTCTTGATGACTGGAAACATGTTGCATGGCTGGATGAATCTTGTTTTAAATTGTACTGAGTGGATGGACAGGTTCGGGTATGGAGACAACCTCATGAATACATGGACCCTGCATGTCAGCAGGGGGCTGTTTAAGCTGGTGGAGTCTCTGTAATGATGTGGGGCATGTGCATTTGGGGTGATATGGAACCCCTGATATGTCTATATATGACTTTGACAGGTGACACATATGTAGGCATCCTGTCTGATCATCTACATCCATTCATGTCCATTGTGTATCTCGATGGACTTGGGCAATTCCAGCAGGACAACGCGACACATCACGTGATTTAAAATTGATGTGATGTCAACAGATCTAATTGCCTTCCTGCTAGCCTGTTGTTATTGTAAACTTTAGCATTTGTTCTACTGAAGTGTTTTGCATCTTATCAACAAAGTTGAACAGGCTTTACATGATGCTTTTGCAGTTTTAGATAATGCAGCACTATGTTTGATATTTTAAAACTTGTTTTGGCATTCTACTGAAATTAACATTAGGAGAAATAGTTTTAAGGTTTTTAAGACACTGTGGGAGTTTTTCTGAATTTTGGTGAGATATTCACTGTTAGAGATATTGACCAGTATCTGTGAACTGTGCTTTTATATGTCCAGGTACACTGATGTTACGAACTTCTTGATTTGATATTTTTTTAGTAACGATTTTCAGTATTTTGGAGAATATATAGGAGGGTGTAAATTTTGGAGGGGTATTGTTTTGGAATGAATAAATTATCTTTATATGGATCTTTCCAACAAAATTGATGCTATGAATGAATATCAGATACCTTTGGCCATGTTCCTGCCCTAACGCCCCAATGAGCCATGGCAGTTTGGATAGATTGCTTAGGTTAAACCATTCTAACACAAGTTACAGGACAGAATTCACCTGGAGTATACTTATAAGAAAACAGAAAGAATAGCAATAGGATTACATTCCACTTAGTACAAAATAGGCGGGGGACTGAATAATATATAAAATATATGATACAATGTCAGTGACATATGCTAATAGTGTCTGAACATATGAAATAAAAATAAGAGATGAAATGCAGTGCATCTTATATAATATTGAAAAATATTGCCTATGTGACAGGCAATGTTCAAACACTCTCACACTGACATAGAAAAGGTATATGTTACATTGAAGGTTCTTCATCAAGTGGCTTTCAGGCATGTGCAAGTACAATGAATTTCAGAAATTACATCCAAGTATATTTCATTAATTAACGTCGTGTAACACACTGAGTCCTGCTGTACAATGTTAATACTTACGTTTGCCAAGTCCAAACATTGAAAAAGAATCTCAAGTGTGAAATGTTATGAACAATAAGTTTCAACAAACACAACATCATAATGAGACAATGAGCTGAATTGGAACACTGTAAGAGTTAAAAGCAAAATTATAGTAGTGCATTGAAACCACATGATAACAATTTGCAATAGTCAACTCCATGAGAAGCGATGGCTCTTAATTTAGCATAGAGTTACAGTGAGTAAAGCATGTGGCTGAGAACAATGCCTATGGATTAGTTAAATATGGAAAATGTATGTACATATTACCCGTTACATAGTGACTGTGATTGTAAACCAGTCTCATAAAAAAACACTAAAATATGTAAAAGTAATGTAATATACCACATTTTTACATATTTTAATAAAATTTTGTTTAAAAAGTTTATATGTGTATTTATAAACATTGCATAAACATTTGAGCACAGCCTATCAATGACAATAAAATACTAGTGCAAGGTCTAGGTTGCAACAAGATATAACATGAAGAGATCCAATTTGGCCCATTGTCTCATTATGATGTAATGCATGTTGACACTTGTATCTTTCATTATTGTTCACAACCTTTCACAATTGAGATGTTTAAGCTCTGGTATGAGCCTTTTTCAGTGTAGGTATTTTCATTGTGTTTGATTCCATGGGAATGACTGTGCCCCACACCCATGATGTAATCCATGGCAGGTAGATGGTCAGCTTCGGTCTTAATGTTATCTGTCTTTTTTTATTGTATTGAAGATCTAAATTTTAAAAGACAGTGCAGCTATCTTCAGTGCATTATTAGTAGTCACATAGACTGAACATAATTATAATGACACATATTCCAGTTTAAATACTGGAATATGTGTCATAATTACACAAGATCATCTCCTACAGACCTGACTGTGTCAGAAATGTTAATATAGCTTGATGTTAAATTCAGAATGTATACAGTCTGGTCTATATTAGAGGCTCTGAATGGTGAGGTTTTACTGATGTGATTGAAAGGAAGTGTCTGTTTGAGTATACTCTCATGACAATAATTACATATGATATTTCAATCTGTCTTTTATCAATTATTGTGGGGGGGCAGTTAGTTGTTCTTGCTCAGTTAAGTCCACTCAGACCTCCACTTGCAGCACCAGACAAGTATAATAAAGTCAGTTGTCAAAGTCTTGCGATGAAAAATTGTATTTTGACTTGGCATGACATAAGATTTTTGGTATTAAATGAAATGAAAATTACAAACTCTAATGTCACCATGCATATGATAGATGGAAAGGTGAAGCAATTATACTTCATAAAAATATATGTCATCAACAATGCATCTACAATCTGTACTTGTACATTCATTATGTATATTCCCATACAGGATATACATTTCACTTGAAAGTCACTTGCCTGGTGTTGGTCTGAATTACAATGCAAAATCCTTTGGACATGCATGCATATCCAAAGCAACAGGCACTGCAGCAACTACAGCCATTACAAAATACATTAAATGTGTTTACAGTTGTGAATATGGACAACCATCAGCTGTAGAATGGAATGATGATGACAAAAATTTGTGCCGTACTGGGACGCAAACCCAGAGTATGGGTTGTAGATGCATGGTTGATGACATATGGAAGTTTGGGTCTGGCTGTGAGTAGTGCTCAAATAGCCAAATGGTAAGGCAACTTCTCACGATAAGTGGAAAATCCATGTTTGAGTTCCAATCTGACACAAATTTTCATTGTCATCATTCTATTCTACAGCTTATGGTTGTTCCTTTGGACATGCATGCATCTGGAAAGGAGCTTTGTATCATAGTTCAGAACAACACAGGCACAGCACTATCGTAGCAATCTAGATAGGTTACAAGTTACTGATGATTTAATATCAAAACAATTTTGAGTACCTACAGATAGTAACAATCTGATGGATCATATAGTCATAGCACAATCTGAGTCATATATTGCATTGATTGACTTTCTGTCAGTTCTTGGAAGCCTATTTTATGCATTATGAATGAAACACACACAACACTGGTGTAATATGAATAAAGAATACTATATAATATATATAAATAATATAGAATATTACACAGGTGTTGTGTGTGTTTCATTCACAATGAATCATATAGTTATCTATGGAATAACACCTCCAAAAGACTCACATTTTGTATGACCACTCCCAAGATAAAAAAAAAAAATAATGAATATTTGACCAAAATAAAAAATGTTATTAGTTATTAATAGTCTGTTTTCTATGGGTCAAAAATTCTGAACTGTCACTGTCATGCACTTAGAAAGGCAATATCAGAATTTCTTCTTTTTTTCCAACTATTATTTGCAGAGCCACTGCATTATGAAATAAGATGCGTATGTGTCACAAAAGGAGCAATTTAATACATTCTTAAATTCTTATTACTTTCCCCCACCAACTCATGCTTCTGGGCCTGTTATTCTTGGAAACAGTAAAATTTACTGTCAATGACTTGATAATGAGGTTAGGAATACAGTGGCAGATTTGATAATTCCAAAAATGACTTACACACTAAGTACATCATACTCATTGTCCAAGCACCTCCTGTAATACCGCTTAGTTCTCCATGTCTTTCTCACAACTGATTCAAACACACACTGTAGAGCATAACAGTTGAACAGATTCACTGAAGAGGTACTGGAGAGAGAAATGAGGGCCCCAAATCAAAATACACTGAAGAACATGAAGTGAAGTAAACGTCCATATTTTCACTAATAACATAGTACACATCAGCTAACTTTGCTAATGAGTGTCTATGCACACTCCTCTTCGTACTTGAATGAGAAGAACATAATCAGACTCCTAGTCTCTCGATGGAAGACAAACGAATATTACATGCTACTGAAATGTAGCTTGAACAGTGGAAAACCCAAGTTGGAATATCAACAATTATGAAAAGGATAGATTGCTGCTCACCATAAAGATGGCACCCTGAGTTGCAGACAGGTACAATGAAAAGGACTGTTACACATGAGATTTTGGCAAAAGCCAGCAGTCTGGTCAGAGCGGCTGACCATTGTGGTCATATGTGCATCCGGTGTGCCTACTTGTTTGAATGTGTATGTTATCCTTTCTTTTCTGAAGAAGCCTTTGGCCATAAGCTCAGTGTGTAACAGCCTTGTCACTGTGCCTGTCTGCAACTTAACATGCCATCTTTATAGTAAGTAGCAATCTATCCTTTCCACAGGAGTGTAGCTTGGTTACACATAATATAGTAATAATAAAATTATTTCACAAATTACAATGTGAAATTGCTTTATAGTGTTACATTAATATGGAGTGTTTGCTGACATTTATAAAACAGCAACAATGTCCCATCCTCACACCAACAGGAAGACTGTACAGTTAGTCAGGTTAACTCACCTGTAAAATCGATTGAATCTTAAGAACAATTTATCTTTTTAGAGTAAAAAAAAAAGCATGCAAACTTACTTTCCATTCATCTCTCATCTTTGTGATCAGTGATTCAACATCATTTATTGTTACTGTTTTGTTTTCTTCACTAAACAGTGGATTCAGTTTTAATTGATCACTAATGCTGTAAGATGAGTTGGATCCTCCAAGTTCCTATGAAAAAAGAAAAAAAATTGCTTGTAAAACTGAACACATGGTTTGAAAACTGGAGTGCTTTGCTAGACATGCATATTGGTGATGGTATGCCCTGTCTTCCTTCTACCTTCTAACTAGGAAATCTACAGTTTAATGTAGAGTCCAAAACACAGGGGTAACATCGCGAAGCGTCCATAAATGATCTTGATGGAACCTAGTGGATGTGTAGAGGGGGCATAATAATGCAGTACATATTTTTTTGTTCCTGTTCAATTTTATTTTCATGAGTAAAACATATTGTGAAAGGTAATTTGTCATTTTAGGTTTAGAGGGAATATCTTCAAAACAATGATATTATAAGAAATGTTTCTCATATAAAAGTTGATATGTAATTAATGTTCTTGAAAACTGTATAATCAACTTCTTTAATAATTTCTAATTTTGCAAAATACCCCACCACAATTAATTAATTTTAAAAAATGAAAACTTTTGTTACAACATAAGTTAAAGAAGCTTTCAAGCCATATACATCCCTGTCTAATAAGGCCGGTTTCTGAAATACCATTTTTGGAAAACAAGCTGTACACGATATGCAGTTGTAATATTTTCAACATACCTAATTAAAATATCTAAACATTAATTACTATTCTAATTATTGATTTTACTTATATTTGTTTTATGTTTTAATTTGTTATTTTACATTTTACATTCATGTTTTTTTATTTTTTAGTTTACTGTTTCACATATGTGTATTTTGTTAATTGGAAGTAATAAGTAACTCATTATTATGATAAAAATAATTACAATAATGGTAATCTGCAAAGCAATGCTTAAAACATACATGCAGTGCACGTAAAATGATCAAAATTTCTGCAGGTAATGTACACAACAGAGAAGACATTATAAAACAAAATTCAGCAGGACTTCAAATTGTCATGGATGGTCCTCTAAATAACCTGATTTGTATTAGGCATATTTTCAGTACTTTGGTAAGCCTTAGTGAAGAGAGCTGATTACATACTAATGACTGCAGCTTAAATTATATCATTTCTCAAGTGACATCATAAACATTCAGAAGAAATATATCTGAACATCTTCTCACAAAGTTCTTCCAACATCAAAAGCTGTATATATCTCACAGTTGTACCTGTGCTGTCAGGCCCTTTGAGACAACCAAATAAACAAGTTCCTTGTCCTTAGGTATGGTACTCTACATGGTTCTTTCACACTAACCACCAGAAGAATCTAACAATAATATAGATATTTCTGCTTCATTGGGAAAGTAAACATCTCTCAAATACCTTTTAACCTGGTCAGATGTTTCTTTATCAGCTTCTGATGCTATCTCAAGGATATTTGGGGCTTCAAAAAGAGATTCTCAAATCTGCAGTCCAAACTCATCATCGGTTACTTTTAAAACTATGAAAAGAATGACTGAGGACAAGAAACATCTGGTAATCCCAAAGGGGTCCATGGTATAGAAACAGCCATGGAACATATACAGCTTTCAATGTTGAAAGAAATTTATCAGAAGATTTTCTTATTTAGTTGTGTTGAATGATTATGATCTCAATCTCCACTTGAGAAACAATATAAACAAGCTATCAAGCTGCAGTTCTTTCCACCAAGGCTTACCAATGTACTGAAATATTCCTGATACAAACCAGGATCACCCGTGACAATTTGAGATCATGCTCAATTTTGAAATTTCGTTCACTTTATGTGCATGGTGTAAAAATTCATATTTTAAGCATCTGCTTACAAATTATCATCACTGTAATTATTTTCTATCATAATAATGAGTTATTTATTATTTTCAATTAACAAAATACACATATGTGAAATGGTAAACTAAAAAACAAGGAAAAAAACCCTTGAATGAAAAACATAAAATAACAATTTAAATCATAAAACAAATATAAGTAAAATAAATAATTATGATTGTAAGATGATAATGAATGTTTAGGTATTTTAATTTGGTATGTTGAAAATACTCTAAACAAACATTGTGCGCAGCTTAGTTCCCAAAAGTGTTATTTCAGGAACCAGCTTTATTGCAAATGGATGTATGTGGCTTGAGAGCATCTTTAATTTAAGTTGTAACAAAAGTTTTTAAATTTCAAAATTAATTAATGATGGAGGGGTATTTTGCAAAATTAGAAATTATTACAAAAGTTGATTACACAGTTTTCAAGAACATTGACTACATATCAACTTTTATAGGAAAAAATATTTATAGATATCATTGTTTTGAAGATATTCCCTCTAAACCTAAAATGCCAAATTACCTATCACAATGTGTTTTTCCCCTTAAAAGTGCAACTGGGCACAAACAAAACAATATGTATAGCACTATGTTGCCCCACCTACACATCCACTAAGTTTCATCTAGATATCTGCAACTTTTCTGAATACAATGTCTTTAGAAACAAAGCACCAGTTCAGCTACCATAACGTTGGGGAGTAATCAGCAAATTTATACTAAAATAATCTTAGTGTCCCATGCACCCTCCCACCACCACCTACTCCAGTCCTGTAACCCGGAAGTTGTACACGATCAAAGGCAGAGCCACGTGTGAAAGCACCCACGTGATTTACCAACTGACCTGCCTACACTGTGATGCATTCTATGTGGGAATGACCAGCAACAAACTGTCCATTCGCATGAATGGACACAGGCAGACAGTGTTTGTTGGTAATGAGGATCACCCTGTGGCTAAACATGCCTTGGTGCACGGCCAGCACATCTTGGCACAGTGTTACACCATCCGGGTTATCTGGATACTTCCCACCAACACCAACCTATCCGAACTCCGGAGATGGGAACTTGCTCTTCAATATATCCTCTCTTCCCATTACCCGCCAGGCCTCAATCTCCGCTAATTTCAAGTTGCCGCCACTCATACCTCACCTGTCTTTCAACAACATCTTTGCCTCTGCACTTCCGCCTCGACTGACATCTCTGCCCAAACTCTTTGTCTTTAAATATGTCTGCTTGTGTCTGTATATGTGTGGATGGATATGTGTGTGTGTGCGAGTGTATACCCGTCCTTTTTTCCCCCTAAGGTAAGTCTTTCCGCTCCCGGGATTGGAGTGACTCCTTACCCTCTCCCTTAAAACACACATCCTTTCGTCTTTCCCTCTCCTTCCCTCTTTCCTGATGAGGCAACAGTTTGTTGCGAAAGCTTGAATTTTGTGTGTATGTTTGTGTTTGTTTGTGTGTCTATCGACCTGCCAGCGCTTTCGTTTGGTAAGTCACATCATCTTTGTTTTTAGATATATTTTTCCCACGTGGAATGTTTCCCTCTATTATTTTAATTCTGTACTTAATATTACAAAGAGTTCTGAAGAAAAGTTCATTTTAGACTTGGGGATATCTGGCCATTCAGCCCTTTTTGTCTCATTGTCAAATTTAAATAAAACTTATAGGCCCTACAGTGAAGAGAGAGAGTCAGAAACTTTAGTCAATGAAACGAGAATATATCTGTCTCATAACTGAATTTAACTTCTCAATCATTCAGTGAGCAGTGTACAATAAACACTAATTACAATGATTCTGTATCAGAATTGATAAGCATATTCAATGACTGTTTCCCCTACATATCAGTACATGGCAAATTCAATAAAATGAACTCTTGGATAACTGAAGGCATCAAGATCTCTAACATCAGAAAGAGGAAAATGCACATGGAAGCAATGAACAACCATGATGCAGAGTTTCTCTTGTATGTTAGCAAATACAAAAGAATATTTGACCAAATCATTAAATAAGCAAAGCAAATGGGAAGCAGTAAATTTATCTCAAATGCCATAAAAAAATCAAAAGCTGTTTGGCAGATAGTCCAGATGAAGCAAGTGCTGAGAAAACTACTCATTTTAACAGTACTTTAGAAATTGATGGGAAAACTGTTGCACACTCCAGACATATCTAGGAAAAACCCAACAGACTCTTTATAATTTCAAGTAAATTCCAACTAAATGCAACTGGAGAATATAAATTTACTCATGTACCTCACCACAAAGGGCTAGCATTATAAATTCCTCAAAAAATCTTAAATCTGTAAGCTGAGATAAAATTTCAATAAAAATAATAAAAGCAGGCTGTCATAATATTGCACCAGAAGTCAACCACATAATAAACCAACCATTTGATGAGGGTTGCATTCCTAACAGACTGAAATATGCATAAGTTCAGCCTATTCGTGGAAGGGATGGGTAAGATAGGAAGTTTCTGACAGTATCAGTATTATCAATTTTGTCTGCAATATTTGAGTGTAGAGCATTTAATCAATTACAAAAATATGACAAAACTCACAATATTAGTCTAAATAATCAATATTGACTTAGGAATTGGTGAAGTACTGTGCATGCTATTAATGAACAAAAATAAGCAAATGCTTTGATAACAAGCTAAGCATATTCGGTATCTTTTGTGGCCTCAATAGAGCATCTAACTTGATACACCATAACCTGTTGCTTCAAAAATGGAAACTCTTCAAACTGGTTCTCAGTCTGTTTCTAAAATAGAAAGCAGAGGGTAGTTATACAACAAGAAGGTGAGCAAGCCTGTTGTAGTTGGAAGGAGATACATACAAGTAGGTATACTATGCCTGTTACTGTTCCTATATTACATAAGTGACATGCCATGGAAGATAACTTTTGAAACAGTTCAGTGCACAGACAACTCAGTAATAGTAGTTTGTTGTAAAAACAATGAAGAATTAACACAGAGTTCTAAACAAACTCTTCAAGACCTTGAAACTTAGATAAATAATAGTACTATTAAACTGAACATTAAAAAGATCTCTAAGTGTTCATTTCAGGACCAAGCAAACTGTTGAATATACAGGGGATGGAGAAAAACATGAAAACACAACAAACTCAACACTTTACCATTACTAATATGGTGTAGCAAACCTGTTGGCATTCAAAACAGCTATTAGTCATCTCAAAACGGATCAATATAGGTTCTGCATGGTTTCAAAAGGAGTCTTACCCCATTCTTCCTGCAAGTTCAGCCAGTGATGATGGAGGTGGGTAGTGATCATGCACTCTTCTCTCCAAAGTAGAACATAAAGGCTCAATAACATTTAGATCCGGTGGCTGTGGTGTTCGTAGCCAGAGCAGATGCGACAAGTCATCCTTGTACGCACAAAACCAGTCTTGTGTTTTGTTGGAATATATCGTCACCATTGGGGAACAAAAATTGCACCATGAGATAGACCCAATCAGCCAAAATGGCCACATAATTCTTGTCATTAATGTGTCCTTGCAGAGTACCCATGGAGCCCAGAGAATAGCATATGGCTTCCCAATCAACACCAAACCCCTACCATGTTTCACTCTTGGGTTGTAAACAGTGTGAATGAAGACTCATCAGACCAAATAATTTTATTCCATTGCTCCATAGTCCAGGCTTTATGGCTTTGGCACCACTTTTCCTGTTACAGTAATCACCTTTCTGGAGAGTGATTTGGAATTCCAGCCCACCCTGCAATTCCCCGGTTATGGAGCTCCTTTTGTCTTGTTTTAGTGCTGACAGGGCTCATGAGTGCAACATTCAGTTCTGGAGTGACTTCTGTAGACGTGGTTCTACATTATTATTATTTTTTTACTTTCTCAGACGTTAAGTCTGGTTAAAAATGGAAAGTGACGCGGACCTTGATCAAGCGTCACTTCCTTTTAACTGTATGGTATGTGTTATATTGCATTTAGGAACTTTTGGGTAATTGAACATGTATCAATAATTACAGATTTCTGTAGTTGTATATATAAGTTTGGATGTAGCTGTATTGCATTGATGTACTGGTGGATATTGTGTGGTATGACTCCTGTAGTTGATAGTATAATTGGTATAATGTCAACTTTATCCTGATGCACATGTCCTTGACTTCCTCAGCCAGTTGGATGTATTTTTCATTTTTTTCTCCTGTTTTCTTTTGTATATTTCTTGTATTGGGTATGGATATTTCGATTAGTTGTGTTAATTTCTTCTTTTTATTGGTGAGTATGATGTCAGGTTTGTTATGTGGTGTTGTTTTATCTGTTATAATGGTTCTGTTCCAGTATAATTTGAATTCATCATTCTCCAGTACACTTTGTGGTGCATACTTGTGTGTGGGAACGTGTTGTTTTATAAGTTTATGTTGTAAGGCAAGCTGTTGATGTATCATTTTTGCTACATTGTCATGTCTTCTGGGGTATTCTGTATTTGCTAGTATTGTACATCCGCTTGTGATGTGATTTACTGTTTCTATTTGTTGTTTGCAAAGTCTGCATTTATCTGTTGTGGTATTGGGATCTTTAATAATATGCTTGCTGTAATATCTGGTGTTTATTGTTTGATCCTGTATTGCAATCATGAATCCTTCCGTCTCACTGTATATATTGCCTTTTCTTAGCCATGTGTTGGATGCGTCTTGATCGATGCGTGGCTGTGTTAGATGACACGGGTGCTTGCCATGTAGTGTTTTCTTTTTCCAATTTACTTTCTTCGTGTCTGTTGATGTTATGTGATCTAAAGGGTTGTAGAAGTGGTTATGAAATTGCAGTGGTGTAGCCGATGTATTTATATGAGTGATTGCTTTGTGTATTTTGCTAGTTTCTGCTCGTTCTAGAAAAAAATTTCTTAAATTGTCTACCTGTCCTTAATGTAGGTTTTTTATGTCGATAAATCCCCTTCCTCCTTCCTTTCTGCTTAATGTGAATCTTTCTGTTGCTGAATGTATGTGATGTATTCTATATTTATGGCATTGTGATCGTGTAAGTGTATTGAGCGCTTCTAGGTCTGTGTTACTCCATTTCACTACTCCAAATGAGTAGGTCAATATTGGTATAGCATAAGTATTTATAGCTTTTGTCTTGTTTCTTGCTGTCAATTCTGTTTTCAGTATTTTTGTTAGTCTTTGTCTATATTTTTCTTTTAGTTCTTCTTTAATATTTGTATTATCTATTCCTATTTTTTGTCTGTATCCTAGATATTTATAGGCATCTGTTTTTTCCATCGCTTCTATGCAGTCGCTGTGGTTATCCAATATGTAATCTTCTTGTTTAGTGTGTTTTCCCTTGACTATGCTATTTTTCTTACATTTGTCTGTTCCAAAAGCCATATTTATATCATTGCTGAATACTTCTGTTATCTTTAGTAATTGGTTGAGTTGTTGATTTGTTGCTGCCAGTAGTTTTAGATCATCCATGTATAGCAGATGTGCGATTTTGTGTGGGTATGTTCCAGTAATATTGTATCCATAATTTGTATTATTTAGCATGTTGGATAGTGGGTTCAGAGCAAGGCAGAACCAGAAAGGACTTAATGAGTCTCCTTGGTATATTCCACGCTTAATCTGTATTGGCTGTGATGTGATATTATTTGAATTTGTTTGGATATTAAGTGTGGTTTTCCAATTTTTCATTACTATGTTTAGGAACTGTATCAATTTAGGATCTACTTTGTATATTTCCAATATTTGTAGTAACCATGAGTGGGGTACACTATCAAAAGCTTTTTGGTAATCAATGTATGCATAGTGTAGCGACCTTTGTTTAGTTTTAGCTTGATATGTCACCTCTGCATCTATTATCAGTTGCTCTTTACATCCTCGTGCTCCTTTGCAACAGCCTTTTTGTTCTTCATTTATAATTTTGTTCTGTGTTGTATGTGTCATTAATTTCTGTGTAATGACTGAAGTTAATATTTTGTATATTGTTGGTAGGCATGTTATGGGGCGATATTTAGCTGGGTTTGCTGTGTCTGCTTGATCTTTAGTTTTCGGATAAGTTATTCCATGTGTAAGTGAATCAGGGAATGTGTATGGGTCTGCAATGTAACTGTTAAATAATTTAGTTAGATGTGAATGTGTTGAGGTGAATTTCTTTAGCCAGAAATTTGCTATTTTATCTTTTCCAGGGGCTTTCCAATTGTGAGTAGAATTAATTGCTTGGGTGACTTCATGTTGCAAAATTATCACTTCAGGCATTTGTGGTATCATCTTGTACGTATCTGTTTCTGCTTGTATCCACCGTGCATGCCTGTTATGTTGTACCGGGTTTGACCATATGTTGCTCCAGAAGTGTTCCATGTCTGTTATGTTTGGTGGATTGTCTATTTTAATGTGTGTGATCTATTGTCTGGTAAAACTTCTTTTGGTTTGTGTTGAATGTTTGGTTTTGTTTCCTTCTATTTTCACTTTTTTTGTATCTTCTAAGTCGTTTGGACAATGCTTGTAATTTCTGCTTCTTTTCATCTAATTGCTCTATCACTTTTTGTTGTGAGATTTTACCTAACCATTTTCGTTTTTTTTTTCTGACATTTCATTTCTTATAAATTGTGTTAGCTGTCCGATGTCTTTTCTCAGTTTTTCTATTCTGATCTGTAGCCTGTGTTGCCATGCTGGTTTTGTGGGTTTCTTCTGTGTGTTGGTTGGTTCTGATCTCTGCCTAGTGTGTATATTTAGTGTAGTGAGTGCTCCTATATAAACCAGTAGTTGTAACTCTTCCATAGTTGTGTTTTCATTTATTTTGTTGTGTATGATTGTGTTGATAGCTTTTTTTGTTGTTTCGACTTGTGGGTTATTTGGCGGTCTATGCAAGAATGGTCTAATGTCTGTATTTGTGTCTTTGTATTCTATATATGTCAGCAGAAATTTTTCTTCTATATCTAACACGTGTGTCACTTCGTGTTCTATTTGTGCTTGTTCTGGTGGCTGTCTTAAGATTACGTTTTCCTCTGATTGTTTAATTGATGCGTGTTGTCCTTTGTTTGTTTGCTCTGGGATGTTTGAGTCCATTACTGTATTTTCTTCTTCTTATGATTGCACATTATTTTGTTCCAGTATTTGTTGTACTTGTTGTTTGATGTTTTCTAATTCTGACTGGGGTATCCTGTTATTATTATTACACGGATCTGATCAGCTAGTTGTTGTTCTGTTAAAAATTTTAATTCTGGGTATCTGGTAATAAATGTTGTGTATACTTGTGATCTGTATCCAGTTGTGTTGGTTCCTAGGTTTGTTGCTCGGTAATAACAGAACATGAGGTGTCGATTAACTTCATCTGACCATCTCATCCTCTGTCTTTGTTTTCCTTCTAGGGTGGTTGCAGGAAACACATCCTGCAAAACACCTCTATTTGGATTTGAATCATTTTCCAGTTGGCTAGCAGTGTCGTTACCATTGTGGGCGGGCATAGGGTTCAAGCGTCGTCCCCGACCATGACGGCGCTTGTCCGAGGCTTCTTTAGTTCTGTCCTGAACCAACTAATCACACTAAAAGGGGGGTTAGCCCTATTAGTGGTTTGTTCTTTTCGTCGCCTTTTACGACTGGCAGAACATACCGGAGGCCTATTCTTTTCCCGGGCCTCCACAGGAATTATTATTATTATTATTTTTATTTTTTTTTGCCCCCCCCCCCCCCCCCCCCACACAATCCTCTTCAGTGACCATAAATTACAATCACTCAACCCACAATTTTGTCCCTGTTGTGACTCAGCGGATACTGTTTTTCTGCTTTCCCTGCATGCAGTATAAATCTTCAACTTGGTACCTCTTGAGACACCAAACATTTCTATTATCTCGATTCTGGAAGTACCCACCATACGAGTGCCAACAATTTACCCAGGTTAGAATTTACTTAGTTCTGACATAATGCTCTCATAACTACACAAAACACTGTTCTGAGCCTGAGTGACTCTTGCAACACATTGAGGACACTGCACAGGTGCCACTTGTGGTCAAATATGACAGTGCAACTTGCAAGCTTGGCTAACAGCCACATTTATGTTCAAGCATGCATTTCACATGGTGTTTAAATGTTTTTCTCTGATCCATATATATCATAGTCAAATTATAAGGGCAAAGAACTGATCGCTGCAAGCTTTGTTAAATTTCTTGGAGTTATTCTAAACAAAAACTTGTTACAGGGTGATCATGTGGACTGTTTAGTGAAGCAATTAAACAGTTTTGTTTATACAATAAACAAGGCACAGATTGGACTATATGTTGCCTTGTCACAGATGTAGACTGTTTGAAAATATCCCATATTACATGTCTTTGAAGCTTGGCAATATAATACAGCCCAAAGTCAAGGATGCGAAGCTATAAACCACAGAAACAGATGTTGAGAAATATTTAAAAAGTAAATATATGGAAGATTTTTGCAAACTGCATGAGAAAGACTGTTCTGTTTATATATACCCCTTTCTATGTAGGCATATAACTGTAGTCATCGGTGAGTCACCAAGATTTCAGTCAAATGACTGTACATGACATGTCATGTGACAATAAAGGTTCTATTCTGTTCTACCGTGTTTATAACACAATGGCTGTACACACATTAATTATTGACAGAGAAGGAAAGTACAAATAAAGGACAATTAAACCCCCAATATAGGCATTATTTTAACTGAAAATTCATATCCTCAACATGAAATGTAGCAATTTTTACCCAAACATCAGTATGATACACAAGCAATTTAGATGTAGTTAACATAGTTAGTGGGAATGATGCATCTTAAGGGGGGATGGTGGTGATTTTATGAAAACATATTTTTAAATTAATATATTAATTTATGACTTATTGGAAATATTTTACCAAGTTTTTATGACTCTGTGACCATTATTTTCATTACAATAAGATAATACACTGAAGCATCAAAGAAACTGGTATAGGCATGCATATTCAAATATAGAGATACATAAATAGGCAGAATATGGCACTGAGGTTGGCAACACCTATATGAGACAACAACTGTCTGTCACAGTTGTTAGATCAGTTACTGCTGCTACAATGGCAGGTTATCAAGATTTAAGTGAGTTTGAATGTGGTGTTATAGTCGGCCCACAACCGATGGTACACAGCATCTCTGATTTTTCCTTACAACCATTTTACGAATGTACCAGGAATATCAGGAATCCAGTAAAACATCTAATCTCCGACACTGCTGCACCCGGAAAAAGATCCTGCAAGAATGAGACCAACACCAACTGAAGAGAATCATTCAGCATGACAGAAGTGCAACCCTTCTGCAAATTTCTGCATATTTCAATGCTGGGCCATCAACAAGTGTCAGTGTGTGAACCATTCAATGAAACATTATTGATTTGGGCTTTAGGAGCCAAAGGCTGACTCGTGTACCCTTGGCAACTGCACAACAGAAAGCTTTACATCTCGCCTGGGCCCATCAGCTCAGACATTGGACTCCTGATGACTGGAAACGTGTTGCCTGGCCAGATGAGTCTTGTTTCAAATTTTATTGAGCGGATGGACATGTATGGGTATGGAGACAACCTTATGAACCATGGACCCTGCATGTCAGGAGGGTGCTGTTCAAGCTGGTGGAGGCTCTGTAATGGTGTGTGGCGTGTGGGTTTGGAGTTATGTGGGACCCCTGATATGTCGAAATATGACTCTGACAGTTGACACATACGTAAGCATCCTGTCTGATCATTCATTTCCATTCTCGTCCATTGTGCATTTCAACGGACTCTGGGCAATTCCAGCAGGACAATGCAACACCCCACACATGTAGAATTGTTACAGAGTGGCTCCAGGAACACTTTTACACTTCTGCTGGCCACCAAACTCTCCAGACATGAACATTATTGAGCATATCTGGGATGCCTTGCAATGTGGCAATGTGTCTCAGAAGAGATCTCCACCCCCTCATACTCTTACGGATTTATGGACAGCCCTGCAGGATTCATGGTGTCAGTTCCCTCCAGCGCTACTTCAGACATGAGTCGAGCCCATGCCACATAATGCTGTGGCACTCCTATGTGCTTGTGGGGACCCTATACGATATTAGGCAGGTGTACCAGTTTCTCTGGCTCTTCAGGGTACATCAGTGCCTGCACAGCTGAATGACATCTCAACTTGTGTATTATTCAACTTGGTTTCAATTCAAGGCTTGCACACTTTAGTATTGTTTTATCTTTGACATCTGTACACTCCACTATTGTAATATCTTTGTTATAGTTACAGGAGTCAACCACAGGTGGCACTTATTCTATGAATTATACACAAATCTTAGATATCAGTTTGTCCTACCTCAAAATAGTACTTCAAGTTATATAATTATTGGTGTTTACAAGGGGTGAATCTACTACAGCAATACTCCACAATGCACCTGAAGGTGCATGGTGGAGGGTACTTCTAGTACCACTAAATGATATGTCCTTTCCTTGTTACACTTGCGAATGGTGCATACGAAGGATGTTTGTCAGTAAGCTTCCGTATGAGTACTAATTTTTCGAATTTTTTCATAATGGTCATTTTGTGATATGTATGTGGGAGGAAGTAACATGTTGTCTGACTCTTGCCAGAAAGTACTCTCTTGAAATTTCAGTAGTAAAGCCCTCAATGATGCACAACATCTGTCTTCTAGCATCTGCCACTAGAGTTTGTTGAGCACCTCTGTAATGCTCTCTCATCAACTACAGGGTGGCGCATGAAATGTGTTACCATTTTGTTTTTGAATATAAACTTTATTGTCAATACAATCTGAAAGGAACATATAATACAATGAAGAGCCGTCCATAGACATTTGTTCTAAATTGGCACATGCTCAATATGTCCACCATTTCATTTCCTAACTTCCTTCAAACGAACACTGAAGTTAGTGATTACCCTACGGCACATGTCTTCCGTAATTTCACTGCAAGCTTGAAGAATAAGTCTTCCAAGCTCCATTAAATCACGTGGACGTTTTGGGACCCCAAAAGAAAAAGGTCACATGGATTGAGATCTGGACTATTGGGGGGCCAATTTTGTCTGTCATTGAAGCGACCTGGAAACCTGAGTGAAATGATCTGCATGTCGAAATGCTCATGTAAAAACTCCAACACAGTGTTTGCAGTATGTGGCCTTGCTGGGCAAGGCAGTAGCAAGAAGCTGTGGAATGAAGCTATTGCGAAGCATGCTCAAATAATGTTCGCTGTTCACAGTTTCTTCAAAGAAAAGGGGTCCAATGAGTCCATGACTGGAAATTGCTGCCCATGCTGTAATCCTCGGAGCATAATGTTGTTGTTCATGAAGCACTTGTGGGTTTTCAGTGGCCCAAAAGCGTACATTTTGTTAGTTAACCACACCGTCTAAATGAAAATGCTCCTCGTCTGAAAACCAAACGTTGTTGAGAGTTTCTTCCCTATTCTCCGCCCACTGAGCAAATAGTAGTCTCTGCTGCTTGTGTTCTTCAGTGAGCTTCTGTGCACAGGTCATCTTGTATGGGTACGTATGGAGGTCACTTTTAAGAATGCGTTGAACGGAGCGTCTGGATATTCCCAGTTGCACTGCTGCCTTTCTACACGATTTCCCGGGACTTCTCTGCACAGCAACTCGTACCGCTTCAATACTCTCCAGCAAAGAAACAGGCTTAGGCCGAGATTGCTTCGCTTCCAATACTGTTCCTTCCTGTACTAATTTATCGTACAACCTGTGGATGGTCTTCTTGCAAGGGACCCATTGTGTGTTAAACTGTTGTCAAAAACGCCTCTGAGTCACAACAAGGCTTTTAGTTTCTTGAAAAAGTAACACAATTGCCAATCATTGCTGTGTCGTCAGTCTTCCATTGTTAGCCACTGCTGCTTACTAGTATCCTAGCGGCAGTATCGTGAATTACACATCATTTCGTAACTCATTTGTTTTTCCTGCTGCTGTAGAGATACCTGCGGGATATCTAATGTGCGTCATAAATTGTGAAAGAAACAATTGGTAACACATTTCGTGTGCTACCCTGTAGACAATCCTATGACAAAACACATTGTTCTTTGATGAAGCTGCTCTACCTCTTTTATCAGTCCTACCTGGTAAGGGTCCCAGACTGATGAACAAAACTCAAGAATTGGCTGAACAAGTGCCTTTTAGCCACTTCTTTTGGAGATTAGTTACATTTACTTAAAATTCTTCCTATGAATGTCAGTCTGGTAACAGCTTTTCCTACTATTTGTCTTATCTGGTCATTTCACTTATGGTCGCTTGGGACAGTTACTCCTACATATTTAATAGTATATACCGTTTCCAGCAATTTGTCATTAATAGTACACTTGTACAGTAGAGGATTTCTTTTTCTTTGTATATGCAATATGTTACATTTATTTGTGTTTAGTGTCAACTGCCAGAGACTTCTGTAGGTCATTTTGCAAATCAATACTGCCTTCTGGCATTGCTACTTTCTTACAGATAGCCACATCATATGCGAACAATCTTAAAGACCTTCTGACCCTTTCTACTACATCTTTCATATGCATTGTAAACAGTAATGGTCCTATCACACTTCATTGGGGTACTCCAGAAGTTATCTTTACATCTATAGATTTTGTTCCAGTAAGAGCGATATGAGGAGTTCTATCTACAAGGAAGTGTTGAATCTAGCCACCTCTGTTTTCAGAATCCATGTTGACTTTTATATAAGAGATTTTCATTCACCAAAAACATAATTCTTGAGCATAAAATATAATATGTTGCATAATTCTGCAACCGACTGACTGCAAAGACGTAGGCCTATAGTTATGTGCATATGTTCTATTATCCTTCTTGAAACCAAGAATGACCTGCAATTTTTTTCCAGTAGCTAGGTATTCTTTGTTACTCCAGTGAACTACAATAAACTGCTGCTAGAAGGGGAGCAAGTTATTTCATTCAGTCTTTGAAGAAGTTTACAGGTATCTCATTTGGTCCTGATGCCTTTCCACTACCAAGTGAATATGGTTGCTTTTCTGTTCCAATATAATTTACCTCAATATCTGCCATTTCGATGGTTGTACGATGATTGAAATGAGTCTGTATTACGATTTTCAATTGCACAACAATTTCAGAATACCGAATTCAGTATTTCAGCATTCCTTCTATTACCTTCTGTTTCAGTGCCTGTACGGTCACTGAATGACTGAACAGATGATTTTAGCCTGTTTACTGATTTTACATATGATCAAAACCTCTTACAGTTTTCAGTGAGATTGGTTGACAAAATTTGACTTTCAAAGTCATTGAAAGCTACACTCATTGATCTTCTTATGCTCATTTTTACTTCTTTCAGCATTTGTTTGTCTACTAGGTTTTGACCACTCTCGAATCTGTGATGAAGCTCACTCTCTTTATGTAACATTTTTCTAGCATGGGTATTAAACCATGGGGGTCTTTCCCATCCCTTAAGACCTTGCTCAGAACATACTTGCCTAAGGCATACTGAATGATGCTTTTGAATTTTTTCATTTATGCTCCACATCTTCGTCCTCAGTGCTAAATATTTGTTTTTTACTTCTAACATATCCTTAATTTGTATCCTATCACTCTTGCAAAGCAAAAAGTTTTTCCTACCTTTCAAAACATTCCTTATAATACCCATAGTCATAGTTGCTATTACAGGTTTACAATCACTGATTTGATAAGTTCACATCTGTTTGTTAGGAAGTCCAAGACATTTCTGTCTTGAGTTGGTTCTCTAATTATCTGCTCAAAGTAACTTTCCAACAAGACATTCAGAATAATGTTGCACAAAGCCCTGTCTGTGGCACCAGTTTTGATAGCATGACTCTCTCAATCTATACCTGGCAAGTTGAAGTCACCCCCTATTACACAGGCATGATCAGGAAAATTATTAACAATATTCTGAAACTTCTCTCTGAAGCACTCTACCACTACAGCTCCTGGCCCAGGTGGTCTATAAAAGTATTTAATTACCATTTTCGACTGCCCTTTGATGCTTAACTTCACCCAGATTAATTCATATTCGGCATCCATGATAACCTCACCAAATATTATCAAATTCTTTATTGCAATAAATGTGGGTACTGGCTACTTGGAGACCATTTGCAGCAATCATGGACTTCATGTTCCCAAAAAATGATGGAATTTTAATGGATGACAATGCACAATGTCACCAGGCCACAATTGTTCCCGATTGCTTTGAAGAACATTCCAGACAGTCAAGCAAATGATTTGGCCATCCAGATCACCCAACATGGATCCCATTGAACATTTATGGGACATAATTAAGAGCTCATTTTGTGCTCAAAATCCTGTGCTGGCAACACTTTTGCAATTATGGTTGGCTATAGAGGTACAATGGCTCAATAGTTCTGAGCAGACTTCCAATGACATATTGGGTCCACGCCAAATCGAGCTGCTGCACCATGCTGGGCAAAAGGACTCCCAACACGATATTTGGAGGTATCCCATGGCTTTTGTCACCTCAGTGTAAGTGCCAAAGTGTCAGTGTTAATAAGGAATTGTGCCAGCTCTTCCACTTTCAGCAGCAGACTCATAATGACTTAGTAACTTCATTTGTGATCTATACTTCCACAATCCAGCACAATGAATTTTTATACAATTTCTTGTGTAATATATTTTATAAATAAATGAAACCTATACCATTTAAGCTCTGTTTATGGTAATTACTTCCCGAAAGTGTTACAAAGCTGAGAGATTTTTCCTTTACCTGTACTGGTGTAAAATGGATCATATTGTAGCCACTTTCCCTTGCAACTTGAAGTTTCTTCTCCCATGTGTGAAAGGGTCCTAAGCATTTAGCTAGAACTGTTTGGCATTGAATACAATCTTGTGGTAAAACTTCATCACAGCCATAAGTCAGGACTGGATCAACTGTGAAAAATCCTGACCCTTGAGGCCCTGGAACATCACTACAAAATAAAGGGAAAATTAGTCAGGGATACAGATTCTATATATAGTAAGTAACATAAGTTTGGTAAAATGTTTAAAAGTTACCAGTTGTAACAGGTTCCAACACCAAGTTAGAGAATTTGGACCTGTACAAACATTTCAGATAAAAACTGCACTGCTACGTGGAATGAGTAAATAAAAAACATAGACATTGTCAAAAATCATTGAAAAAACCACATTTGCAGTTCACAAGAAAAAGACAATTCACCAGAGAGCTTGCACCCCATTGGTAGAAAAATATTTTTTTTTTAATCATGAAGATACCTGTTTCTGTAGTAGTGATAACTTAATACCAGTTGAAAAGCTTAAAAAGTATTGTAAACATGTTAAAAATATCTTATTTTGTGATAAACCTTCGAAGGTAGCCACAAAAAATGCAAATGAGTTAGCACAGCCAATACTACTCTGCCAACACTCAAATACAGAGCTTTTGATTTAGCTCTTCAACAGACTTCCTAGCAAATGATTCAATAGCTATACATAGTAATTGTAAGTGAATTACACTACAGTACTGTAGGAGAACATCTCACCTGTTAATGTTTTACATTTATGAATTAGAATACACTGCTACTCACCACACAGGGGTGATGAGCAGCAGATGCATATTTAAAAGAAGTGTGTTGGATATTATCAAGCTATCACACAAACTCCTTCGGCAGATCTATAAGAACACACACAGCTCACACACACAGCCATTGTTGTCCCTCAGCAATGCGTTGGGCTAAATGTGTACACTGTAGTTATTCCATCCAGGACATTCCATTATTTAACATTTTACATATGCTACACATGAAAACCACAAAGCCTGCACAAATCTTCATCCCACAACCAATAACAAAGTGTTGTTTTAAACATAAACTTATAGATACTATTCTGTGTAATATTATTTTACCTTTCTCTGCAGTTGTGTAGTATAAGTCAATTATTGTAAGTTTACACTATACTAACAACCAAATTGTAACTAGTCTCTCTTCCAAGAGTTATCAAGAAAATTCTATCAGGTGTATAGGCAAATATTTAATATTTTGTTTTTGTAATATGTAATGTGTAGACAGTATAAGCCCAAAATATATCTTATCGTGTTTCACATGATGTCCAGTGTCAAGGGAAAACATCAATTTGTTTCACAATAAAAAAAAACTTTTTTTAATGCTATCTTATGTGAACAGTTGACAGTGCTCAGAAACAAGTCTAATACAATACCTAGTTTCTCAATTTGCATTAACATAGCCAAAATGTGAAGAATGACCAGTACTATAGCAACATCTGGGTAGTACAGTAGTATGGTATTAGCAGGCAGACAGCACGGAAGAACTAGCACATGAGGAAGGGAAAGCAGAGTTAGGATGATGTAGCAAATAAATGTTCTGTAAAGAATCTTGACTCTGAGAACTGTACCAGGTTTATTAGTACTGTGGATACCTGGCCCGGTATCAGTCAGTCAATAGCATCAATAAACTTGCAAATGGGATGGTTCCTTTTAAAGAGCATGGCTGATTTTCTTCCCAATCCCGTAATCTGAGCTTCTGTGCTGTCTCTTAAGACCTTACTGCCAGTGAGACATTAAACTATAATCTTCCTTCCTGTCAACAAAACCAAAAGACTGGTAACATCTGTTACCTGTATCACTGCCCAACTTGCCTTGTCTCACGAGCTAGACTGTACTATCCTATCTGTCTGCTACCACGTGCTGCAGTGCTACTGTCATTGCAGGAGTGCAGGTAATTCTTCGTACTTCTTTATCTCAGTTAACACATATTGAAAAACCTGTTGCCAAATTAAACTGATTTTGGACTGCTCTATTGAATGCACACAGAAAATTCCATAAAGAGAAATATTTGTTTGTAAGATGAAACAAACCAGCATTTACATTCACTGCTGGGCATTAGGTGAAACACATGATACAACCAAAATGAAACTGGAAAATTACAAATACCTGCCAAAACATGAGAGAAAATGACATGACAATTATTACGTAGGCACTCAGTGTGTATATGCAATCTACCTACAGCAAGTTCCAAGCTTTTCTAACATGGGCATTTGGAGATGGTAAATGTGGTGTCACCACCAGACACCACACTTGCTAGGTGGTACCCTTTAAATCGGCCGCGGTCCATTAGTATACGTCGAACCCGCGTGTCGCCACTATCAGTGATTGCAGACCGAGCGCCACCATGCAGCAGGTCTAGTCTAAAGAGACTCCCTAGCAATCGCCCCAGTTGTACAGCTGACTTTGCTAGCGATGGTTCACTGTCTACATATGCTCTCATTTGCAGAGATGACAGTTTAGCGTAGCCTTCAGCTACGTCATTTGCTACGACCTAGCAAGGAGCCATATTCAGTTACTATAATTGCTTCAAGAATGTATTCTGAACAGATAACATTGTGAATCATGTACCGTCAAGAGCGAAGTTCATCATTAATGGATTAAAGTTAAGTATCAAACTAATTACGTCCACTTTCTGAATTCTTATTCCTTGTCATGTTCCAGACCTCACATCAGTATAGTTCTTCCCTCCTCACACCAGCCTGCGTGAGCTAGAACGCTTGCATTTTGGCCTCCACTCATAACACAGTGTTGGCTCTTCTGCTAACACAAAAGTAAATACTGTACTAGATTCGTCATAGGATTTCTGCCCTAGATGCCATAGGACTACTGGCTCATAGTCTGCCGTGATGATTCAGTTATAATCACTATAGTGGCAGGCTTAGAAGTCTTGCCATTCTATAGGTGAAGGGAAGATGCTAATATGAAAGTGACTTTCCATCAGTGGTCATTTCCTTTCCAAGATCTGCAATATTTGTGCAGCTTTCAGCTACTATGGCTTGTAAGTTTGCCTTAAGCATCTATTTCTGACTCACAGTTGTTCAATGTATTTCTATTATTCCCAATCAAATCCTCCTCTGGAAATAAGTGGTTAATCATTCAACCCCTCCTGCATACAATTTTTGTAAATGGACTACTAACTGATTTTAGCCTAGAAGCAGAACCATGATGCTTTTGATTCATATCATCTTTTCTTCCACAATCATTTTCTCTGCTTCTTCCATCCATACTAGCAGCTGTTGAAAATTGTATTTTTTTGACATAAGATCACCTAAACTGAAAGGGACTCCCATTTGAGGCTATCATTTCCATTTAGATGCCATGTTAAAAATAGGATTTCTCCACCATACAGTGTGTTAAAATAGTTGTAAATTTGCTCTGTTGACTTACCTTGCAGCTTACAGAACTTTATATCATTAAGTGTCTCAGTTAAACCCATTTTAATACCATTATTTAGCGAAAATGGATGCTGCAGGTGATGAAACTAAACTAGTAAGGAATGAATGCCATGAAACAAAGGCCCCACTTGAATGAAATTTCATTCACACATTATGCAAGTTCAACACTGTATGTATCATAATCGTAGATCATACATCTACAAACAGACTGTCTTAGACAACAACTGTGTCCGGCACACAGTTTTAATCTGCCAGGGAGTTTCATATCAGTGCACACTCTGCTGCAGAGTGAAAATCTCATTCTAACAACTTAAGTAACTTTAACAGCTTCCTCTTGCAACAGTTCAGTCCAGACATCACACATTGAGACAATCATAATGGTGATGGATGTACGTACATCTTGGAAGTAGCACATAACACTGTCTCTCACTTGTAATTGTTCAAATATTTTGTTGGTAATGGCAACCTGACTGGATGCCTATCCATCAAATGCCACACATGCTCACTGGAGGACAGGTCTGATGATCATGGCAGCTAAGGGAATTGACAAACATCTGGGGTAATATGAGAAATGTGTGTGTGTGTGTGTGTGTGTGTGTGTGTGTGTGTGTGTGTGTGTGGAATTTACCCTTCTGGAAGCTCAGCATAGGTTGGAGGTACCCTACACTATTCAGTGCTCCCTCAACGCCACAGTTCTAAGGGTATTGTAGGCTATGACACAATAGACCACAGTGCCCAGAAATGATACTATATCTCACTGCTTGATAGACTCTGCCGGATGTAGCTCATCTCATGAACACCATACTTGCATATAACTGTCACTGTTGCTGATCTATAATTCAGTCTTATGACTAAAGAAAACTAGTTGTATCTTCTGTAGCTAGGCTTCACAGTCATGACCAAGTGTGGCAAACAGCAATATTGCTTGTTGGCTAACTTCTTGAAAACTGTTCCTGATTGTTATAAATAAAAGCCTGGGTGCAACATTTGCTGCAGTCATTGTGTAAACAGCAATGGCTGTTCACTTGATGAGGTAGACTAGACATGAGTCTGTATGCCACTGCCATCTAGAATAGGGACAACTAGCATTTGTTCTCTCATTGGATCATAAGCACTTGCACTGATACTTGGCTGATGCCTCATGTACAGCATGCTGGACAATCCCCTGAAAAAACTATTCAAGCCTTCTGTATGGGCACAATATGAACTCGTTGAAATTAAGTTAATTGTACAAACTGTACTCCTTCAAGCTTTCCTAGTGTGTCTGCAATGTTTACTGGCCCGGTTCTTAAAAGGAAAGAAGATTATGATTCAGAGTTCTCAGAGTTCTGTCAATGATGTGGTCATTAGAAATTCAGCACATATTTTGATTAGACAGGGATGGAGCAGGAAACTGGAACTGTCCTTTTCAAGGGAACTATTTTGGGATGTTCCAGTAGTGATTAAGAGAAACAATGGAAAACCTATGTCTGATGATGATTTTAACCTTCTTCTTCTGAAGGGGAGTCCAGTCTTTTGATCACATCATTATCTCATTCAATCATGATGCTTTGAATGACTAACCATTCTATCAGTGAGTCAAATACAATTGTAGCAATCTCAGTGTTTTCATACTCAGCAGATGATTTATACTCCATCCATAGCAGTATGCTTTGAAACATTGCCATTATTATCCTTTCTCAGTATTTCAAGTTAATAAGATATTTCTATTTTACATCTTTACAGGTATTCATTTTCCAGTTTCAATAAAGTAATAACATTAATAATAACATATATATGTAGTTCTACCCACCTTCAGCAAATGAGGATGCTAGTGTGTTACACAGTTTTTATGTACAGGAAACCAGAACTTCAGAGAACACTGATATTACACACTTACTTTGAACAAGAAGAAATACAAAGCAGATATTGATTTTAATATTTAAAAAGTAATAAGCTTGTTCTTTGTGATCAGTACCTTCCTTCATAAATGAAGTAATAATGGAATGAGCCAGCTCTTCTGATGCACACTTCAGCATATGATGATGTATCATCACCTGATGGTGTTCCTGAATCACACTGCCAGTGAAGTGGCCTATACTGATTCCTGTCAAACTCTTCCTCAATTGAGTCAGGATGATTACAGTAAATAACAACATGACGTCCAAACAGAGTAGGGCCAAGACGAAACTGCAGTCTCCAGCCTGGAAGAAAAATAAAGAAAACAAAAGCCTTATGAGAGCCACACAAATAATTTCAATATTAGAGAGAGATAAAGAGAGAGACACAATGAAATATGTGTTTGAGATAACACATTTCACATGTAAAATAAGTTTTTCTATACACTGAAGTGTGATAAACTGCTTTTACAAACAAGGCAGTAGGATCATTGTCATGACATCTACTGTTCAAGAATGCTGAAGAATCTAAGGACATAGTGGTACTACCCATATTGTCACAAGAAAGATGAAATAGTTTATGAAAATATGAGGTTTTCTGAAACTACAACAAAAGTAATCAATAGGCACTTGATTATTATCTGAAATTAGGAAAAAAGTATTAAGATGGCAGGAGGTTTCAGTTGTTAGCAAGAAATTTCCTGCTACTGGGCATGGACAAAATTCGATTCTTTCTGTAATCATTTGCACTGATAAACCTATCAGTCTAAGTAACTTTCTAATAATATTTATATAAATAAGAAATGATTGCTTGTGATGCATCGAAACAGTAGTAACTGGAACAAGGCTGATGCAAATTCAAGTTTAATAGCACAGTCGATTTTCTTTGATGCAGAACTGAAATTATTTCACCATGACAGTTATATAAAACAGAAAACAATGCAGGTGCTAAAAGGAAATAAAAGGTTTTCCTCATACCAAGAGAGCTACAATGTGCTGGAATTAGTTTAGAAGCAAGTAGATTAGCAGCCAAGACTGAAATTCCAGAGCAGTAGTAATAATGTAAGGTTGGTAATTGAGAAGTGAGAGATCAACGTGAAAGAAACAAAGTGCAAATGGAAACAAAAAAATAATTAAATATAGAAAATATATAAGATGTTATAATGACACAGAGCCAAAACAGCAGTATAGTCAAACAAAATTTGTCCTACATATTGCAGATCAGTGCTTTTCCTTGCCTTGGTGTGCATGATATTAGGTTCTTCATTCACCTTTTCTTTGCTCTCTGCCTCTATCTAACAAACTATTCTCACTAGATCTGCATCACTCAGCTGCCCAAAAGGCATTTTATAGACCTTACTACTCAACAACTAATTGATGTTTTTATCATCATTTTCAGAAACTGCAATTTGTATTTTAAATTAAAATATTTGTTCTGTTATATGAGGATACTTCAAGTCTTCAATTTTTATTTTTTCCAAAATCAACAAACTATACACAGACAATCAGCAAGCCATGTATTCCACACATGAAGCTTGCTGTATATTTTATTAATTATTTATTTACTTGAATACCCCTTTTGGAGGATATAATAAATCAAATTTGGTTTTCCTTCTTTGTGCTTGATTTTCATTGCTTCCAAACATCCTTAATCCTTTGAATATGTTGTTCCTTTTTTTCATAGGGCCACTTCCTTCCTTTTGCTGCAAAACCTCTTTCTTTCCTGATATCCTACCTTAAATGTTGCTTCTCTATAAAGTACTCTGTTATCTATTACGCCCATTCTAATTCCAGTGTTTTTCATATCTTTGTCGACTTCAGTGAAACATGTGGGTTTGGATTTATAGATGTTTAGTAAGTTCAGGATCTACTTGATTAGTCTGTTACCATCCACTCAGTATACGTGTCCATAAAACTGCAGTCATATTTTCTTCATTAGATCTGTTAGCTTTTCCAGTTTTAAACAGAGCTCTCTGTTTGATCTTAATTTGTATTCAACATTAATACTACTTCTAGGTCCCAGTATTTTCCTTACAATTCTTCTTTCAATGTTTTCCAGTTTTCCAAGACTCCCAAAGCTTGTAAGTTTAAGTGTGTTTGCTGCATTAGTGTTTCTGCCCTTATCATAGTTTGATAGTTTTGTACAGGACAAAAAATTTTTGTTATATACATTTTCTGTCAAATGGAATGCACTTTTATACTTAAATTTCTGCATCTTCTATGGCTATGTTTTCTTTCATATTGCTTGTCATCCATTCCCTTAGGTATTTAAAACCATTTGTTTTAGATATTATATTGTTTTGAATTCTAAGATTTGGGGAGGCATCATTGAAATATGTCATAAAGTGTGGTTTTTCTAATGCTATTTTCAGTCCTGTTTTGTCTGCTTGTTTCTGTAGTTCTGTGATTTGTTCTTTGGTGCTATCCAGTGATGCAATAATTAATGTCCTGTCATCTGCAAAAGCTAGATGATGTATGGTGATTTTATTTGGGTTTCTTCCTACTCCAAAACCCTTAATATTGATGGATTACCTTCACTCTCTCACTACCTTCTCTAATCCCCAGCTCAAAAGCAAAAGTGATAAAACACCTCTGTATCTTGGTCCCGATTTTCTTTCAAAAGGATCTGACAGTTCCCCCATAAATTTTAGTTTCAATGTTGTGTTTGTTAAAATTCCTAAATTATTTCTGTTGTTTTATTATTGAATCTGAATTTATTTATAATACTGATTAGTGTATTTCTGATCCTTTTTAAAATCTGAAAAAGTTATCACAAATTTCAGGTTTCTGATTTTCTTCATTTCTATTATATTCTTGATATTTAGTGTTTTCTCTGCAAAAACCTTTCCCTTTCTAAATCTTCCTTGATATTCTGCTAGTTGTGGGTTGAATATTCCTTCAGCTCTCTTTAAAAGTGTGATAGACAAGATGTTATGTCACTGGCAAGAGGGATATCCCTCTATCGTATTGTTGGGATCAGTTTCCTTTCCTTTTCTATGTAGGGGCTGTATTAATGCCAATGTCTGTTCTGATGGTAAGTGGTTTGTTGTCCAAAATTCATTAATGATTTCTGTCAGTTACAAAATAGCATTGTAACTACTGTGTTTCCACAATTTGGCAACTACATTGTCTTCTCCCAATAATATGTTAATTTTGAGTTATTTTATAATTTTTCTGATTTCCCCTATTGTTGGTGACTGAGTCTGGGTGTGTTCGAATTGTTATCAAAATGAAATTCTTCTTTTGGTGGATCACAGTTGTGTAGTTCTTTGAAATAGTCTGCAAGTATCCTGCAGTTCTCAGTAATATTACACCCAGTCTTCTGTGTTTTTGGATCTATAAACCGTAAACTTGGTGATGTGTACTTCTCTAAGCTATTTTGAATGTTTTGGGTTGTTTTGCTTAAAATGTGACCCAACTGACAACAGTTGAGTTTTTATATGGTGAACTTTGATCTTTTTGAGTCTGTCAGGTGCATGTTTTCTCACCTCTACAAAATTTTCCCTGTTCTTATCATTGTTATTTGCTTTCTAGGTATTCCAAGCTTATTTTCTCTTTCTGATTAACACATCACAATAATCATTCCACCACGAATGTTTCCATTTCTTTTTAAGAGGGTAGTTTCTTCTGTTGTCTGAATAATGTCTTTTTGAAGTTGTTCCTAACATTTAGGTATTATTTTCCCCAAATGCATTTTGTAGTTTTTCTCTCTAGATACATTTTGTAACCAAACTTTTTGGGTTAGTATTCATTCTTTTTTCTAAGTATTGGTCTAACCTTGAATTTAATGACAGATAGGCAGGGCTCTGAATTTTTCTGCATATCTTATAACACTGGAGTAACTCCTCCACTACAATCATGAAATAATCCAAGTAGTAATTTCTCCTTCTGCGATCTTTTCTCAAATCCATGAATTTGTCTCCTTGGCCCATCTTCTACAACTACAAATATATAAAGAGCCATGGACAGAAAAATCAGGATTATGCTATGCAATATGATTGTCGTATCCAGTCAGCCCAAGAGTTGCAGTACTTTGTGAGGGTACACAATAAATTTAAGAACAAAATTTATGACAAAGACTTTTTGATATTTTCCATACTCCTTGGTTCAGCTCCCCTGATACTACACAGTATGAAGCAGTCTCTTTACAACTGCACTCAAAGGTAAGGCAAGTCACTGTTCACACAATGCTTAACAGGAGAATTATGATGAGTGAATAACATATAATGTGATTGGAGATGATTTTGTACTTCATGTTATTTTGACTATTAATTCCTATTTTCAGGTTTTATATGAAACAAAAATTTTCTCTGATAGTGTTGAGCAATTATTATTATTATTATTATTATTATTATTAATTATAAATGCCATTTCTTGTGTCAGGCACAATGATTTCTCAGACATATAAGAAAACAGCCCCACATTGCAATGCTTGTTTCATCTATCTACTTCTGAAAAGTATTGTCATATAAGTTGGTACTCCACTTGCAAAAGATCTGGGTTTACAGCACACTTACTATCAACACAGTAAATACCTACACACATTACTTCTAATGATCCTGTAAAGGTATTTTGAGAAGACCAGACACAAAATGTAAGCTTTTAATTACGAAGCACTAAGCTATATAACGTCTTTAGAAATTAATTCTTATTTCACAGAAACATTTAAAATTTGATCATTACTCACCTTTCTGCAGACGATATAATGTGGAATCCTGATGTTCCCCATCATTAAGTGTGAGCACTCGAATTTGATCTGGATTATATTCTGGGTTTTTATTAATAAATCCCAGGATGGAACCTATATTGGTTTCACTCTGCTTGTGAGGCATCTTTTCAAATGTCTGGAATTCGAAAATAAAATTGCTATAAATACACACTGTGTGTCTAATAATATTGATAAAACTTGGTTATACAACTCTAATGACATTTACTTTACTCTGATTTCTACAGTGTTTTTTTTATGAAAATCATTATCTAATGCTATATAGGAGTATGTTGTAGAATTATGTTACAGTATACTGAATCCAAGCAAACAGTGTGGAATTAGAGACCTGCATTACAAGCAAATGCTCCTAAAAATCATTAAAAGTAGAATAAGAAGGCAATATCATTGGTAAAATATGTAAACCTGCAGTTTCCATAGGGCTTTTGTTTATCATGATCAGAATTCTAGAGAGAGAGAGAGAGAGAGAGAGAGAGAGAGAGAGAGAGAGAGAGAGAAGAGAGACAGTGTTATATGTTAAGTGCAACTACTGAGTAATATGAGCATTGATTTAAGATTCCCCAAAAGCAGCTACAACAGCATTTAAACATATTTAACATAAAACCAAATAAAAACATACATTGCACTTTATGGCACAGAAATCAATAATGAAAACTAGTACTCCCATCCAAAATGTTATGCAGTACTGCAAAAAAACTTATTGTAGACAATTAGTAGATTAAGGTCAGCATTTACTTCCATCATAACCATATGCTTCCCATACTGTTATTGGATGATGTAACATTCCTGGCTGTTCTAAATGTGATAATGAGACAGCCAGTTAACTTACTGGTAGAATATCACAGGATGAAATCCTTTTGTTGTCATGAATGTAATGTATCGTTGGTTCCTTCACAACTAATAATCACAACCTTATGCATATGTGTTACAAAAAGGGTAGAGTGTGAACACTATGTGATCACCACCCAGCAACGCTATGATAATGTGCTAATCCCAAATGCATATAATTATTTTACTTCAGTAAAATGTTCATTATTGTGTAGCATTGGATCTGCAACCACATTTTATGTAGAGTGTAATACAGAAATAAAACTGTTGACTCTGGATTCTATATCCAGTCATCAAATTAATAAATGCACACTCATAGAATTTGAATGCACAGTCGTAGAACTTGCCTGATAATGAAAACAGACAATAAGATATTATTATCAGACAAGAATATTGCACCAAAATGTATTCTGAAATACCTATGATGTGCAACTTCTTTCCGTTTTCCCTGGAATACATATGCAGTATAAGTTTGTTTGATGCATCTAAATAAGTTGCAATAACTTTACTGTTACTTATATGAATAAAAAATTAAGTAAAAAATTATAATTATACAATAAAAAAGGCTCAACAGTGATTTCCCTCTCAAACCCTAAGACCTGATATGTAATATGTCTCACCTACATATCAAAATATAGCATGATTTCAGTTCAAAAAATTAAGGACAGAGTGTAACATCCATACAGCTTACAAAACAGAAAAGATACTGCAACAGCATTCAGCTAATAGAAATAATGGTAAATTGCTTAACTTTCGGATAAAGTGCTTCTTCAGAATAGAAAATATATATAACAAGAAAGGAGAAACAGCACTGGATTAAAGGGTGGATGAAAAGCCACCAAGCAATATTCAGTGATGGAAAACACATGCTGGAATATAATGTGTGTATGAAGATGGATCATTCTCACCAACTACACACTGAGCAGTTCAGAGGTACATGCCTGAACATCAATTCCTTCCTGAAAAATGAATTTGTATGAAAGCTATTCAATTTACTGTCCTTTCCATCAGGCTCGTACAATGCTAGTACATCACATATTTTGTTGTTTTTCAATTCGTTTCTGAAAAATGAATTTGTATGAAAGCTATTCGATTTACTGTGCTTTCCAACAGGCTTGTACAATGCTAGTAACTCACATATTTGGTTAGTAGTGATATATTCTCTGGGGCGTACAATGATTTTATTTTTATTTGATTTATGTGATTGTGTGTCTATTGCAATTCAAGTTGCAAAGGTTTAGCTCTGTATACAATGGAGGATGTGACTATGTAAGCATCATGACACACAATTAGCCACGACCAAGTTTAACCAAGAGGAACTGTTGTCACAATCAAGAGACAATTGTTTTTGTTTCCATACACAGTCAATGAGGATGAGAATGTGAGGAAGGTATGCTGCAGTGTACATGCAGATCCCATAAACAAATATATTAATACTATACAAAAGAGAGAACATGATAAAGAGCCAGAAAATCAAAACTCAAACAATTACAAAAGAACTCAGCTTGCCCTTTTCTCACATGATACCCTCTGAATCATAGATAAAGGGAAACAAGAGGATTCCATATTCCTAGATTTCTGAAAAGCATTTGACATGGTGCCACACTGCAGCTGTTCACAAAGATACGAACATATGCAATAGTTTCTCAGATGTGTGAATAGCATGAAGACTTCTTAAGTACAGAACCCAGACAAGTGTTGATCAGAGACAAGAGTATCATCAGGAGGACCACTGTTATTTTCTGTATACATACATGATCAGGCGGACAGGGTGGGCAGCAGTCTGCAGCTGTTTGCTGATGATGCTGTAGTGCACAGGAAGGTGTCATCATTGAGTGACTGTAGGAGAATACAAGATGACTTAGACAAAATTTCTAGTTGCTTTGATGAATTACAGCTAGCTACATATGTAGAAAAATGCAATTTAATGCAGATGAGTAGAAAAGGAAATTCATAATGTTCTAATACAGCTTTAGTAGTGAGCTGCTTGACACAGTCACATTGTTTAAATATCTGGCTGCAATGCTGAAAAGCAATATTAAATGGAATGAGCATGTGAGGATTGTGGTAGGGAAGGTGGTCAGCTTTGGTTTAATAGGAGAATTTTGGGAAAAAGTTGTTTGTCTGTAAAGGAGACCACACATAGGATGCTTGTGTGACCCATTCTCAAATATTGCTTGAGAGTTTGGGATCCACATCAGGTCATATCAAAGAAGGCATTGAATCAATTCAGAGATGTGCTGCCAGATTTGTTACTGGTAGGTTCAAACAATACACAAATATTATGGAGATGATTCTGGAACTCAAATAGGAATTCCTACCACAATCCTCACACACTCATTCCATTTCATACTGCTTTGCAACATTGCACAGAGATATTTAAACAATGTGACTGTGTCAAGCAGCTCACTACTGAAGCTGTATTTGAGCATTATGAGTGTGGTTTCCTACTCACCTGCATTAACTTACATTTTTCTACATTTAGAGCTACCTGTCATTCATCAGTCCAACTAGAAATTTTGTCTAAGTCATCTTGTATTCTCCTACAGTCACTCAATGATGACATCTTCCTGTACACCACAGCATCAGCAGCAAACAGCTGCAGATTGCTTTCCACCCTGTCTGCCTGATCATTTATGTACACTCCTGGAAATGGAAAAAAGAACACATTGACACCGGTGTGTCAGACCCACCATACTTGCCCCGGACACTGCGAGAGGGCTGTACAAGCAATGATCACACGCACGGCACAGCGGACACACCAGGAACCGCGGTGTTGGCCGTTGAATGGCGCTAGCTGCGCAGCATTTGTGCACCGCCGCCGTCAATGTCAGCCAGTTTGCCGTGGCATACGGAGCTCCATCGCAGTCTTTAACACTGGTAACATGCCGTGACAGCGTGGACGTGAACCGTATGTGCAGTTGACGGACTTTGAGCGAGGGCGTATAGTGGGCATGCGGGAGGCCGGGTGGACGTACCGCCGAATTGCTCAACACGTGGGGCGTGAGGTCTCCACAGTACATCGATGTTGTCGCCAGTGGTCGGCGGAAGGTGCACGTGCCCGTCGACCTGGGACCGGACCGCAGCGACGCACGGATGCACCCCAAGACCGTAGGATCCTACGCAGTGCCGTAGGGGACCGCACCGCCACTTCCCAGCAAATTAGGGACACTGTTGCTCCTGGGGTATCGGCGAGGACCATTCGCAACCGTCTCCATGAAGCTGGGCTACGGTCCCGCACACCGTTAGGCCGTCTTCCGCTCACGCCCCAACATCGTGCAGCCCGCCTCCAGTGGTGTCGCGACAGGCGTGAATGGAGGGACGAATGGAGACGTGTCGTCTTCAGCGATGAGAGTCGCTTCTGCCTTGGTGCCAATGATGGTCGTATGCGTGTTTGGCGCCGTGCAGGTGAGCGCCACAATCAGGACTGCATACGACCGAGGCACACAGGGCCAACACCCGGCATCATGGTGTGGGGAGCGATCTCCTACACTGGCCATACACCACTGGTGATCGTCGAGGGGACACTGAATAGTGCACGGTACATCCAAACCGTCATCGAACCCATCGTTCTACCATTCCTAGACCGGCAAGGGAACTTGCTGTTCCAACAGGACAATGCACGTCCGCATGTATTCCGTGCCACCCAACGTGCTCTAGAAGGTGTAAGTCAACTACCCTGGCCAGCAAGATCTCCGGATCTGTCCCCCATTGAGCATGTTTGGGACTGGATGAAGCGTCGTCTCACGCGGTCTGCACATCCAGCACGAACGCTGGTCCAACTGAGGCGCCAGGTGGAAATGGCATGGCAAGCCGTTCCACAGGACTACATCCAGCATCTCTACGATCGTCTCCATGGGAGAATAGCAGCCTGCATTGCTGCGAAAGGTGGATATACACTGTACTAGTGCCGACATTGTGCATGCTCTGTTGCCTGTGTCTATGTGCCTGTGGTTCTGTCAGTGTGATCATGTGATGTATCTGACCCCAGGAATGTGTCAATAAAGTTTCCCCTTCCTGGGACAATGAATTCACGGTGTTCTTATTTCAATTTCCAGGAGTGTATATAGAAAATAACAGTGGTCCTATCATACATCCCTGAGGACTCCTGGTGATACTCTTGCCCCTGATGAACACTTGTCATTGAGGAGAATGTACTGGGTTCTATTACTTAAGAAGTCTTCATGCTACTCACATAGCTGGGAAACTATTCCATATGCTCATACCTTTGTTATCAGCTTCAGTGAGGCACCATGTCAAATGCTCTTCAGAAATCTAGGAGTATAGAATCTGCTTGTTTCCCTTTTCAAGGAACACTATTGAGAAAATTTAGAGAACTGGAATTTGAAACTGATTGCAGAACAATGGATATCAACTGCGTTTTTTTAAATAGGAACCCACATTTTTATTACATATTCGTGTAGTACGTAAAGAAATAGGAATGTTTTAGCTGGACCACTTTTTTCGCTTTGTGATGGATGGCGCTGTAATAGTCATAAACATATAAGTACGTGGTATCACGTAACATTCTGCCAGTGTGGACGGTATTTGCTTTGTGATACATATCCCGTGTTAAAATCGACCGTTCACCAATTGCGGAGAAGGTCAATATCATGTTGATGTATGGCTATTGTGATCAAAATGCCCAATGGGCGTGTGCTATGTATGCTGGTCGATATCCTGGACATCATCATCCAAGTGTCCAGACTGTTCGCTGGATAGTAACGTTATTTAAGGAAACAGGAAGTGTGCAGCCACATGTGAAATGTCAATCACGACCTGCAACAAATGATGATGCCCAAGTAGCTGTTTTAGCTGCTGACACGGCTAATCCGCACATCAATAGCAGACAAATTGTGCGAGAATTGGGAATCTCAAAAACGTCAAGTGTTGAGAATGCTACATCAAAATCGAATGCAGCCGTACCATATTTCTATGCACCAGGAATTGCATGGCGACAACTTTCTACATTGTGTACAGTTCTGCCACTGGGCACAAAAGAAATTATGGGACGATGACAGATTTTTTGCACGCGTTCTATTTAGCAACGAATCGTCATTCACCAACAGCGGTAACGTAAACCAGCATAACATGCACTATTGGGCAACAGAAAATCCATGATGGCTGCGATAAGTGGAACATCAGCGACCTTGGTGGGTTAATGTATGGTGCGGCATTATGGAAGGAAGGATAATTGGCCCCCATTTTATCAATGGCAATCTAAATGGTGCAATGTATGCTGATTTCCTACGTAATGTTCTACAGATGTTACTACAAGATGTTTCACTGCATGACAGAATGGCGATATACTTCCAACATGATGGATGTCCGGCACATAGCTCGCGTGCGGTTGAAGTGGTATTGAATAGCATATTTCATGACAGGTGGATTGGTCATCAAAACACCATACCATGGCCCATGCATTCACCGGATCTGACGTCCCTGGATTTATTTCTGTGGGGAAAGTTGAAGGATATTTACTATCGTGATCCACCGACAATGCCTGACAACATGCGTCAGTGCATTGTCAATGCATGTGAGAACATTACAGAAGGCAAACTACTCACTGTTGAGAGGAATGTCGTTACACGTATTGCCAAATGCACTGAGATTGACTGACATCATTTTGAGCATTAATGTGGTATTTACAGGAAATCACACTGTAACAGCATGCGTTCTCAGAAATGATAAGTTCACAAAGGTACATGTATCACATTGGAACAACCGAAATAAAATGTTCAAATGTACCTACATTCTGTATTTTAATTTAAAAAACCTACCTGTTACCAACTGTTCGTCTAAAATTGTGAGCCATATGTCTGTGACTATCACAGCGCCGTCTATCACAAAGCGAAAAAAGTAGTCCAACTAAAACATTCATATTTCTTTATGTACTACACTAATAAGAAATTAAAAAATGGGGGTTCCTATTTTTAAAAAAAATGCAGTTGATATCCATTTGACCTATGGCAGTGCCATCTAGTGGGCCAACCATAGCTTCATCTGGTTTCCCCCTTCAAGCTGGACAAGTTTCGTTCTTTGTAGTTTTTTCATTTTACGCTTATTTTGTGAGATATTTGGCCTGGTCACGATCAATGGACCACCCTGTATATACATGGAAAGTAAAAACACTGTACCTAATGGGAAAACTGATGTCATTGCTACCAACTACACTTCCACATTTTCCAATAAATTCAGTTTTTTCATTCTCCTTTAATTGTTCAAAAACATATAAAATTTATGTATAAATAGTTTTTCTCCAATCAAGACAAAGCAGTTCAGATATTTCATACTTGATCAAATACTTACTGAGTTATGTAATTTCATGATTTTACAACTATGATCTCTGTCAGTAAAATTAATTATCATCACATACAAGGGTCAGATAAAAATGTGGAAACACTGTGAGGACTGTATGCTTGAACATAAATGCAGATGCTAGCCAAGTTTGCAGGATGTGCTGTTGTATTTGACAATGAAAAGCACTTGTGCAATTTCCTCACTGCATTACAAGTGTCAAGCATGTGCTGAGTGATCATGACACACAGTCACTGAAGAGGATTATGACAAAAAGTAAGAGAACAACAGCTGCCAAAAGTCACTCATGAACCCTGTCAGCACCAAAACAGTGCAGAAGCAGCTTCATAAACAAAGAATTTCTGGGCAAACTGGAAATCCAAAATCACTCCTCAGCGATGCAAATGCCCATAACAGGAAAACATGGCACTGAAGCCATAAAATCCTAGATGATGGAAGAAGTTCATTTGGTTGGATGAGTCTTGTTTCACTCTATTTCCAACTTCTGATTGAGTTTACATTCCAAAATTGAAACATGGTGAGGGGTCTAGTGTTGGTTGGACAGCCATATCACACTATTCTGTAGGCCTCATGGTTGCTCTGCAATAGTGACAATGATTATGTGACCGTTTTGACTGATCAGGTACAATGTTTGTTCCCCAATGGTGATGCTGTGTTTCAAGTGGACACAGCTTGTATCATCTAGGTCTGGTTTTGTGAGCATGAGGATGAATTGTCACATCTGCCTTGGCCACCACAGTCACCAGATCTAAATACTGTTGAGCCTTTGTGGTATACTTTGGAGAGAAGGGTGCATGATCACCTTCCACCTACATCATCATTAGCTGAACTTCCCACTATTTTGAAGAAAGAATGGTATAAAATTTCCTTGAAAACCATGCAGAATCTGGCTTTATCCATTCTAAGATGACTGGTAGCTGTTTTGAATGCCAGCATTTTTCCTACATCATATTACGAATTGGTACGTGATGTTTTTTTTCATATTTTTGTTCACTGTCTGCATATATTTCAGGAAAAGTTTCTAAAACAATTTGGGAAATAATTAATTTGGTTCCATTTCTTAAGTAAACCTGAGGCTGCATGGTATTTCTGTTAAGTAAGCCAGTACAGTATACAGTTAGGTGGTGGTTTAGTTTAAATTCTGAAAACAACATTAAATGTAGTATAGATTTAATTGCAAAGAAAAGTATTTTTCCTCTTTTATGAGAGAAGGCATCAGGCCTATCCAGAATATACTATCCATTTTTACTCAGTGTAAGTAGTAGTATTAGAAGTAATCCTACTCCTGTGCAGAGTTCCACCATAGCTCAATTTCTATTCAACTGTGCTACTAAGAAAGTTTTGCAGTTGCTCATTTAGCTACAGTAGACATTCAGTTTGAGTACTTCAGTTGAAATCCTCAACAGATCTGAAGTAGAAGTGCTAATGGGGTATTTCTTGTAAAGGAAACTCACAGTAGCTGACATTCAACATGAACATTGTGGCATTTATGGAAGGAATGTGATGAGGGAATGTGCCTTGCATTAGTGATGACATATGCTAAAAAATGCACAGAAACATCCACGATGTCAAACAATAGAACTCTTTAGATAAACAAAGAAAGTTGCTGATAAATTACTTCAAAACTAAGATAAAGCAAAATGACTGTTTCCACCAGCTTTTTCAACAATTTACAGAATGAATTCATCGGTGACTACAGATGGCTGGCCATTTCATTCATCATTACAAATGAGTGTCATTTCATTTTACCTCTGCAGGTAAATAGCACAATGACTATGAGCTGTCATAAGGTATTTGCCAACAAATCATAATACTATGCACACTTCACATTTGGTGTGAGTTTCAACTGTGGCACTCCTTCAGAATGACTGCCGTAGATAATAAAAACAATCTCATTGGCACAGCAATATGAGTAATGAGCTAGTTCGGCACACCTTAAGATAGAAAATGTGTCATTTTCCTTTATCTTGTTGTACCATAAAATGGAGATAACTTTCTGGATACAACTTGTATTTTTTCAGGTCTCGTTGAATTTCATTATTTTCATATTTTTTTCTGAATATTTGTTTTAAATTATAATAACTATACAGCCTAATTCCGAGAAAACATTGTAACTAAGTGTCTCACAAGTAAACTGCTTCTTCTTGTGTAGTTAAATACTTGTTGCCAATATTATAGTTAATAAACTCATGACAGCAAAAGGAAATTGTTCATATCAAACAATATTTCATCCCATCAGATTAGCCAGTAATATTTTCATATTCAGTGACTACACCAGGTATAAAAAAATTAATGAAAAATTGATATGGTTGTGGAATAAGCACAGGGAGAAACTAATGATTTAAAAAATTACACATGACAGGAAAAGAAGAACACTGAGGCAAGACTACTGTGTCAGAGGCACAGGCAAGAAGCCTATATGTTGAGCCTGCAGTTATGTGCATAGAAGTAGGTTCATGGCACATAATTCGTACTTTCGTCAATTTCTGTTTCGGCAAAAGAAATTAAGATTTTTTAAATGGAAGTTTCATGAGACATGAAAATTTTATCCTTTGTAGTTAATTCCATGGTCCATACATCATCTGAATGATTCTTTTGTTAAATTGATGTGGGATGAGTCACTTTACAGAATATGTTTACAAGATTGCTGTTAAAATTAAAGAACATATTATTGTTTTAGCCCTACTCATGGAACTACAGTAGGTTACCTGTCTTTAAGTAAATATTTTTCCATGGAATAAAGGAGCTGTCCATCATAAATACTTCTATGTTAGATTTAAAACTTGATTTGCTACCTGTCAGAAATTTTCTGCTATTGGGCAAATGATCAAAAATTTTTGTTGCTGCATACTGAACTCTCTTCAGAGTCACTGACAGCTTTAATGATGGTTAAAAAAAGGCCTTTTTTCATCTAGTGTTCTAGGTATCGACATCACGCTTCTTCTCTAATTGTCATGGATTACTTATGACAATTTTAATTAGTGAATATATGCTTTGTGATGGTAGGGTTAAAATGACTAACTCCTTGAAGAGGTGCCTACATGATAACCATGGGTGACCACCAAATTTTATTCTTACTATTCAATTTTGTGCAATCAATTCTTTCTTTTGCTAAGTGATGTGTTAGCCCAGAAAGTTATTCCATATGACCTTATCAGTGGAAACCTTCAAAATATGTCAGCAGGTTGACTCATTTGTTTCCAAGACTAGTAATTACGCAAAAAACAAAAGTGGCTGAAGTTAACTGTTTGAGTAGCTCAATAATATGCTGCCAGTTCAAGTTTTCATCAGCATGTACACCTAAAAATCTGGTGCATTCCACCCTATTTGCTGACTCTTGTTCATGTGCTACACCAATTGCATCAATTGTTGGTATAGCTATTTGTTGTACAGAACTGAATACAATCTGTTTTGTCAAAATTAAGGGAGTCTATTTTCAGAGAACAAATAAATAATTTTTTGAAAAACATCATTAAAAATCTCTTCTGCTGTCTTCTCTCTAACGGGATTGATTATAATACTGAAATCATCTGCAAAACATACTAATTCTACTTGTTGAACATCAAGTGGAAGGTCATTCACATATACCGGGTTTCCCAGTAGGAATAGTCAGTATTTAGATCTATGACAGGAATGCTCATTTGAATAAAGAAAAATCATATGAACATATGCACTATTCTGAATGGTTTCCAAGGTGGAAAACATTTAATGTACATTTTACCAAATGCATGAAAGATTGTTATTTATGGGGTAGGATGAAGTCTGAGGTGTACAAACAAAGTGTGAAACGTGACATGAACAGCTTGGTCACATCGTGGACACTGCTGCCCTCATCTGGGAACATGCAGAGCTACTCAGACAGGCAACACAACATGTGTTCCCAAATGCACTGAAGTTGACAGTGGGATATTTAAACATTTATTGTGAACTGTACAACAGCTGTAACATGACAAGCATGATAATGCTTAGAGATGACTACTACAAATACATATTTTTCAACTGACACTTTATAAAATGCATGTTGTAATGTTTACTAACTGTTGTAAATATTTACATGTGTAAACTTGACGATCTATTGAACAATACAGAAAACAAATAACAATATACATCAAATGTGTTCTACCTCGGAAACCATTCTGAATAGGAATTATGTTCACATGAGTTTTTTTGCTTCAAATGATTGTTCCTGTCATATCCTTGAATATTGACCATTCCTGGTGGGACACCCTGTATAAGGACTAGGAGTGGACAGGAAATTGAACCTTGTGGGACAACCTGCCTCCTCCTACAAGTAGAAAAAGCATACAGATTTGTAAACTCAGTTACAGCACTATTATAAGTATGGCCATTCCACTTAAGAATTGAGCAATGAAAGAATGAAACCAATTGAAATTCAGAGAGATCCAGTGTGATGATACCCGTCTGTTACAGAAATTAGTGTAAGAAGTAAATTGAAATAAGTAAATGGTTTGACTTTAACAGCGGATATTCTTCATACCAATTGGGCATACTGACTTGGTTAATGTTGTAACACTTGGAAGTAATGTCACTTATTGTCACTGAATGAAACTGAAGGAAATTTAAAAATTCATCATGGATCAGCACACGATGGTGTGCTTGAACATCACAATTTCCTAGTAAGACGTGAACCAAGCAAGTTGAGTTCTCAGCTTAGGAAGTTAAGTCTACAAGACCACAATGCACTGTTGCACTGCTTAGAAAAAGAATGTGATGGCTTCCTTGCAAAGTTATTTTGAAGGACATCATGGTTGCATGTGATTGTAAAACTATTTATTCATAAAACACACTATTTGGTGGTGGTAGTATGTAGATGGTGCTCAACAGTGAGGTCATCAGTGCAAACGCACTATTGCAATTTTGGCCATGTAGCCCTTACCAAGGGGAGCACTGTGAACAAGAACTTGATAATGGTCAGAAGGTCAACATTGTTTTACAGTCAAAGAGGAACATAATGTTCTTTAAAATAATTTAAGTAACTGTGAACCCCAGCCGCAAAAAGTTAATTCGTTGCAAGACTTGTCACTAGGCCATAGTGTGAGTCCACTAACATTGACTGGAAACATTCCATGTAACTTTGAACATGACCATCAGAAAAGAAGGTTATAGAAAAACACTCTTGAAATTCCTTTCATGCTATCATACAGTACTGCATCTAGAAAGGTAAATATTAGTGCATCATGAATAGATGAAAAGAAGATTCTTGTCAGCCACTTTAAACAGTATTATTTATCACACACAAGAATAAGTTTTCAATGCAACAGACAAACTTCCATACTACCAGTGAAATAGTTTTGGCCAACAGTAACCCATATTTTGCACATCTGGCTCATTCATAATATTCACCTGTCTTTCCTTCCAGTAACTTCAACATATTTGGCATATTCAATAAGTCATTGGAAGAAAAGGCACAAGCCGTGCAATAAAAGTGCTGGAGATGTTCTGTTTAGTTTGACTGACATTGTGTTGAAAAATTATATTTTATAACACTTTCACATTCAAAACAATTCATTTTTTCATTTGACTTTCCTTCGACTCCGGAGCAAATGCATATTCATTTCATGCAGTGTGTCAAACCACAGTCTCAAGCTAAAACCATTCAAATGGAATATTAGATTATGATATTACTAATACTGTGTTTTTGTGATAGCCTTTCTTCTATGCAGTGTTCAGTTAAATAACTGAGCCCTGTGAAAATCTGCTGACAAATTTCTATTTAATTCACTGTTATAAGCAAATTTACACATTTTGCTGTTCAGTACAATGTTGATCTATACACCAAACTAATTGAATGGTCTTAAAAAAATAAAAAAAGAATTCTCAAAATTGAATGGTGCAATACCACTTGCACAGTAGAAGTTGCACTGTTTGTGAACATCATCAAATTTCACTGCCTCACTTACATTGTACACAAATTAAATGGATACAACTCAATGTTGACATCACCACCTTACCTCATTTCCCCCTGCAAATTCCTCCTCTGATCCAGCTTATTATAAAAATATACTTCCTGATTATGAGACACAGAGCAATAAAATGTAAATCTAACTTCGTGCAGCCTAACCTGAAAGATTTCTTGCCAATGCTATGCAGATAAAAGAAAGTATAAATTTAGAAGAATTTTAAGGCTTGACAGAGAGAAATACATTAGTAAAACTCAAGCTAGTGTTGGTAGTTAGCCATATAATTATTCCCCTCCACCCCCACTCCACCCCTGCCCACCTCCAACCAGTTATATGTTCATCCATAACAAAACTATACATACTAGATAATAAAGGCAATCCATGTGAAGGTTATGTAGCAAATGATTAGCAAAAATATTATTGGTGTCATTTGTAACATCAATAACATTTGCTGGTGCAGGTCAAGATTTTTATTTGCAGAATTTATCTGGTGCAAACAAAAATTCTGAGCTAGTTACAGTAAATTATTTAATGTAGAAAACAAAACCATTACTTTTGCAATTGTTGACTGTCAAAAGCCATTTTTGCAGAGAATAAAATTAAACAAAATTTGCTTAAAAGTTATGATAAGAAAAAACAAACCTTGATATGATCTCCAGTCACACAAAAGCAAAATCCACACACTTTCAGAACAGTTTTCTTTAACTAAAATAAAAGCTGTACATACGTCAACACTGTACTCGATTCATGACACACAGAGGGGAAAAAAAAAATAGAACTCAGAATGCCTAGCTACCTTATTGCAACTAAGGCAGCAGCACAACTGAATTTTCAGTGTTACTGTTGTTTCATAAGACTTGGGATGTGACATTAATTCTTCTCTAGAGCTCAGTTCCTGGTGTAATATAATATCTTACAACCGGCCTCCCAGAAATGAATAGAACAAGGGAGACAAAGTGAACAGTATCACTGTTACCGTGACACCTGGCATATCATGTTCCTCCAGTCACAATGAGAACCAGTTCTGGTACTTACACACTTCTTGATTTTCTTGTAACAAAATCCTTCAAGCAGGTAAACAGTTAGAAATGAAACATTATCTTGAACTTTCTTAAAAAATGTTCCCAAATACACTATTAATTTCATTATTGCTAATTTAGCATCAAACATTTCACACAACTATATTAGACACAAGTTTAAACAAAAGAGCTCAAATAATATTCCTTTGATAGTGTTATGACTGTGGTTACACAGTGAATACTATGAAAATAAAATAACAGATCTTACACATAACTGTAAATACCCCTTATCAGTACAGATAACCCTAAATGACACTTGAAGCAGCGTGAGTGTCAAGTTATTTATGAAAACTGAAATAATCAATGCAAACGTGACATAATGAAAAATACAATTAAAAATAAACTACCGTAATTTACAGATGATGATGTAAGTGTTGAGGCATTTCATTTACTTAAGCCAATGTTAACATAATTTTATTTTTATTTGGATTAGTAAATGTTACATACATTTAATACAAGTCATTAATATTTTATCTGAATAACATACAATTAAGAAAATAAATTAACTAAGAAATACAGACCAATCTTTTAAAAGAAGATAGAATAACAAAGACACTTTCACGCAGTATTCTGCATCAGTACAGTGCAACAGAAAACAGATAGAAAAGTAATTACACAACAACCTGAACGCATGAAAATTGTAGTGGATAGGAGTAATAATATAACAACAACAAAAGAGAGAGAAAGAGAGAGAGAGAGAGAGAGAGACTGTTGATCCAGAAAATGGGAAAATTAGGAACTGTAGTCCACATAAAATGACATTCTTACAAGTAACTTGTTAATAACTGTAAAACACACCAGTATCGGCTGTTCCATAAGAAAATTACCCAACATACACAAGAAGTACACTGTCAATAAAACCTAAGCAAAGTTTTCTACTTCTCCATCATAAATACAGTTACTTCAAACAAAAAACAGAATTATGAACCACGGTTCAACAAATATGGGCAGGTGAATGCTGCTGAACCATTAAAGTTTTATTAGTCACAGCCCCGATGAAGGTGATTTACTTGGTACACTTCTCCAATAGACAACCCATTATCCCAACTAATATGATTTTTTTCAACAGTCAATCATAATGAAACTTTCTATGCTTCACCTGCACAAATATTAGCCAAACATAAGTTCTGAACTTTATATTTATGATCATACGACTCTTCTTCAAGGACCCTACCCACTGCAGTTTTTGAAAAATATGCTATCAAATCTATACAGTGCCTTAACTCAAACAATTTTTCTCTATGTTAAAGAATTATTTTCTTTCATGTGTCTCAACATTTTTTATGATTTATTTAAAAGTTTACTATGATTGTTCTTACCCTTGGAAATTATGTTGGTATCCACAATACAATCATATTAATTAAATCTACAAATATCCACTGCAGATAAAATGATTGTTCTTTTCATATAAGTTATTCAACACAGATTGAGGTAAAAATATTTGCAGCTGAAATGTGGTACTTAACACCCTTTAGTTCATTACTAACAACACAGGGACATTTGTGGGCAGAAAATCATGCACTCTCAGTAGAATGTTCAATGTTCACTAATAAGCCTTACAGTAAAATTAAAAATCAATGTTGCAGTAGCAGACCTTGAAACTGGATGTTTAGGTTTTGTGGACAGTGGCTAGTAGCAACTGACACAAAGGTTAAATTGGCCATTTGAAACAGAAGGGGAAAGGAAGGGGGCAGAAAGAAATTCCAAGTCATTCAACTGGTGTGAACAGATGGGTGAAATGGAAGAGATCTGGATTCTACTTCCACTCCTTTGTAAAATCTAATACATCATAAATGTGCAAAAAGATAGTATTTTTATATCATTTGGACCTACTCTGTACCTAAAGACTGCTATTTTCTGAGCAATGATTCTCTTTTCTATGCACTTTATCAGAGATTACACAGTAACATTTTTAAGCACAAGCTGATATTATCAATCATCACATGCACAACATGTTAACAGCCAAGTCACACAAAAAATGCCTACATAAGTGAGTTTCATCTCTTGTAGACTAGCAGGGAGTTTTTACATGATCTGTATCTGTTTTTTCCGGTCTTGCTATGCCTCATCTATCGGTACAGAAATCTATGTTTCCTCTTTCCCATTATCTATTCTTAGATTTGGCCCAGTCATTTAATTGAAGGTTGTCTATTTAATCTCTGTCACTGCACATCCTTTTCCCATAGCCATCATGCAATACAAGCCGACAGTGTCTGTTTTACATGAATAAAATATTTCAACAATCCGATGTTCCACATTTCCTCATGTTTCGACGCTCCTTGAAATTCTTTCCTTACTTTCCAATATATTTTTGCTTTTAATTGTACACCACCTGATCTGGAAAAAAAACCTTGAGGCGAGAAGTTTGCAATTAGCTGTGCTGTTTTTCTGGGTACATATCATAATGCACTAAAGGTAAGTTTAAAAGCATCTTTCTGACATCTTATTTGGAATTTCCAGCTTTGGCTTCCATCACTTGCCATTGCCTAGGAATTTTTGCACTCTTTGTTGACTGACATTACTTATCCTATTTTCCTGTAATCCAGTTTCCTTTTCTAACATCTAAATTGACTCAGTTTTTCTACAGTCTTAACCTAGAAAGTTAGACCTAATTTAAACTAAGAGGAAATTGGATTTTTGTCTGGTGTGTTTGAACAATGTGCAAAAACACAGTGGTAAGTTCCTAGATTGAGCATTAACTAATGTTGAGCCTTCTCATGAATTTCAATCTTTGCACCAGATTAGAACTGAACAAAAATCTTTATTTTTCAGAGGCAATGTAGTACATGGAAGTGACAGGAAAATATCTGCTTCCAAATCTTACATTGGTATACAGATTAAAATGAGGTATATCAAAATAAAAAGTTTTTTGTTGTATCTAAAGCAAGCTTTATTAGTTGAGTATTTCTCTCTCCAAAATCCCCTATAATGTTACACATTTTCTTGGGACAGTGTACCAGCAGACAAGTTCTTCTGTAGACAGTGCAAATTATCCTACTTCCTTTCTTACGCATTATACAGTAACTCAGTTTGTCTAATTAGCAAACACCTTTTCTTCCTTGGGTCACACGTTGCAGTCAGTGTGGGTGTGACTGGCTTTTATTGTGTCTATTCTTAGTGCAAATCCCTACCAACTTCCCTTCAGTTAAAGTACCAGTTATTTACAAGTTCCAAGGATCATAACCATGATCTTTCACTACAGTGTGGAATGGTTCAGTTTACAATTATAAGACTTTTTCAGAGAAATATACTGCAACATACTGAGCATTTACATGACTGTCTTTTACTTTAATATGAAACTATCTCTAATCATTTTTCACATACAATAATTTATATTTAACTTACTTTGTAATAGTAAGTGTATACCAAGAAGCAGTAGGAAATTTTCATCTGTTTATAAATCACCCTCCATTGCTAGTACTGTCACCTGCCATCTGCAAATAGTTATTGCACATTGGCATTGAACATAGGCGGTGGTAACATTGATGTGACTGGCCCATGTAGAATATTCCTCAAATATGTGAAATGGAGCTATGTATACAGCATTAATGACAGAAACAAAAAATATAACACGTTTATTGGTGAAGTTTTTACCTTATTTGGAAATTGTTTTCCCCCAAAAAGTAATGCAAATCAGACCAAAGCCTACAAAGAAGTCACAGATTACTCAAGGAATAAGGGTATCTTGCAAAAAAAAAAAAAAAAAAGGTTCGGATGGCTCTAAGCACTGGGACTTAACATCTGAGGTCATCAATCCCCTAGAACTTAGAACTACTTAAACCTAACTAACCTAAGGACATCACACACATCCATGCCCGAGGCAGGATTCAAACCTGCGACCGTATAGAATCAAAGAGGAGGAGGAGGAGGAGGAAGAAGAAGAAGAAGAAGAAGAAGAAGAAGAAGAAGAAGAAGAAGAAGAAGAGGAGGAGGAGGAGGAGGAGGAGGAGAAATGGATAGCTATAAGAGTAAATGATACATTGGTAGTAGTTGTGTCTACTGTTGCAGAACTTCTTAACAGAAATTTCATAACCGTTACTTACAATATATCACATCATTTAAATAACAGTTACGAAATGTCCACTAAGAAGTTCAGTAGATTCTGTCATAGAATATCTCAGGCCAGGCATCATAAATAACTTCTGTAATATGAATATGATCATCACTGCACCAGAAGAAGCAATCTCCAATACAAAATGTTTAAAATCCAAAATAATCTAGTAGTTATGAAAAAATATTACAAAATTAATTAATACTCTTCTGAGTTAAGTAACGTGTTATGTTATTTGTTAAACTGGTTATCCCTCATAGAAACATCGATTCAAATACCCTGGAGTTAGGCCTCTCTATAAGAAAAAAGGCACAGAATACAATAAAGCTGCTTCCCACTTTCGATTCTGCCAGCATTCTCAAAAATTTTAGAAATGGTAATTTACAAGTGGCTCTTATTCATCAAGACTGTCTTTATTTACTGTGAAGAGCTGCTACTAGGTGATAAAATCAATTATGTCAAATAACAAAATCCATGAATTTGTAACTATTGTAAAAATTTAAAAAAACTACATTGGCACTCATCAAAATGTGCAAAATAGTGTGTTCATTTGGGTTATATTAACAGTTAGCAATAACATTACAAATGGATTCATTCCTCATACTCAAAAATATGTTCTTAACCATCAGACTATAAACAATAAATAATTTAGGAATAAAGGTAACAACTCACTGAATATCTGAGGCACTGACTTATTGATAATGCACATAAACAAGAATAAGAAGTTAATTATATTCTATGATGGACTGTCCATTATCTTATTTATACACAACAAATAATATATTGTCAAAGTCACAGTTTGTATTTCTTAAGGGTTCCAATATTGAGGAGTCTGTTTACACATAAAGCAAGAATGTACATAACTCATTAGACAATAAGTTGTAGACCACTGGTATACTACATGAGCTGTCAATGGTGTTTGAATGAACAAACCACAATATTATCTTGTGTAAATTTGAATATTATGGTGCAACAGGAAATATAGCCAAATGGTTCAAATCGAATGTCTCTGACAAGACATAAAGAGAGTAAATAAGAAATAGTACTGTATTCAGTTGTCACTCATTATCCAGTTGGGAAACAACTACATGTGGTGTCCCACGAAGTTCCAATTTAGGGTCTTTATCTTTTATTTATCACCTAACATTATGAGACACCATGTTTGTTTTATATGGAGATGGTACAGACATTGCACGAAATAGTAACTAAGGTATGCAGCATGTTACACAATTCCTTTTACAGGTTTCTGGCAGTTGTAGAGGAGACATCATAGGTAAGGTTTTCATAAGGAACCCACATCCAGAAATGTATAGTTTGGATGTAAGATAAGTTTCAAGATCAGGCCACTTTTAAATATCCTGCTTCACAGTACACACACAGTGGAGAAATTGAGCTCTTGACTTGGGTTCTCTACAGGAGCCCATGGCATGGGCAGTGTTTGGAGCACTGATCATCAGGTTTTCTTCTACAAGACAAAGGATGTCCTCTTAAAAGTCCTGCATCTCCAGGGAGCACCACATAGATCCTCCAAGTTGGGAATGTGCCAATGTCTCATAGGAATTATTGTTGTGGGGCTAAAGTGGTATGTGATGTCATAATTGTGAACTTCAAACTTATCAAATAGTACATTTCTGGACTTCAGCACCTTATTAAAACTTTATCCACTAAGTTTCCTCTACAACTTCTTGAGGCCTGCAATAGGAATAGTGAAACACTCTATAGATTTAAAAACAGCAGTTAATGAAATTTTTGTGTAAATTACTATATGGTTTATGGCCAATTATATGTCTCTAAACTCCAAGAGGAAGTTACATGTAATTCAGAACTTTTAAGAGGTTTCCTCCTAACATATACCTAAAATGTGATGACAAGCAGAGAGAAAAGATTGACAGTATTTAATTCTTGGGACAACAACTTGATGATAAATTCAGTTGGGAGGAGCATACCACAGAATTGCTGAAGGACCTAAATAAATCTTTATTTCCACTGTGGTTGTTCTTAGAAATAGGTGATATAAAAATAAAAAAAAGCTGGCCCATTTTAATTCCATAATTCCATACACCACAATTTATTTTGGGGGGGGGGGGGGGGGGGAGTCATCAAGCCAAGCTGAGGTTTTGTGACTGCAGACGTGTGCATCATCAATTATTTGTATGGGAATTCAGACTGTCCTGCAGAGGCTTGTTCAAGGAAGTGGAGTTACTAACTACAGATTTTAAATACATTTATTCCTTATTCAAATTTGCCGTAAATAGTATGTCTGTTTTCAAACCAACAACTCAGTTCATGGAATCAATTCTAGAAATAAGAATAAGGATTTACATTAAAGTCAGTTACTTTGTTTCAGAAAGGTGTCCATTACTTAGAAACTTACATTTTCAATTACTTGCCACCAGCAATTATAGTTTAGTTACTAATAAAGTTTAGTTTTAGAGAAGCCTGGTCCACCACTGTAGCTAAGTAATCTGGCGGCTGGCTACCATGCGGAGGACCTGGATTCGATGCCCAGTACTGCCATTGAGTTTTCCATAGTGGGAAAACTACAGTATATTGGGTCCACTCAGCTTTATGATACAAACAGTAGAGCTACTAGAAGAAGGAGTGGCAACTCCAATGTCTAGAAAGTCCTGTAGAGGCCTGTGGTGTGCTCACCTAATGCCTCTCCGACTCGCATCCAAATGTTGTCATGTGACGCTGGATGACAAGATGTCTTTCAGTGGAGCCTAAAAGATTCATTGCTGGGTAACTCCACCTGTTCAATTGATTAATTTCTTAGCAGAATAAACTGATGTATATATTATTAATAATATGAGTGTAATGAACAATTTGACTATATCTGCACTGCAGTTATGTGACCATTGTAAATAACTGCTGTTGAGTCACTGTGCCAGCACAATGCAGTCATCTGGAACAATGTAACTGTACGGGGGGAGAGGGAGGGGGAAGGGGAGGGGGAGGGGGAGGGAGGAGAGGGAGAGTGTGTGGATTCATCTGAAAGTTAGCAAAGTTCCTAATCTTGTTTACATGCCTTTTGACAACTCAATCCATCTATTATTTACTGACTTGTTACATTTACCCTATTATGTATAAAAATATGTTTCAGATTTTTGTCTTATTCCACATACATGACGACCATTTCATTTAGGAATTGTGGAAGAAACATTAGTACATCTTCTTATATGTCATGTTCTTTTGACAAGTCATAGAAAATATAGTTTATCAACATTTCCTCATTTAACTTTTATGTTAACTAATTGAAAAAAAAAGAAAAAAAACAGCATATTCTGTGGAGACTATAAACTATGAGACAACATTGTTCTCCAGTGCTTACATTCAGCAGATGAAATGTGTAGTACTGTTGACAAAGACATAGAAAAGGAATTGTGATACACTACGTGCTTCAGAACTAATAGTTGCTTTGTCTGGGAGGAGAAATGTATAGGTTGGGGAAGGTTAAAAAGGAAGGACGGAACACTCAGACCTAAGGATGACAGAGACCCCTCTGTAGTAAAGGGCAAGGGTAGATAAAGATGAACTGGAAGGCATCAGAGAGAGTAGACGAGACAAGGTAGTTTGCTAGTTTTTCACTTTTGTGTGTGTCTATTGGAGGTATTACACATTTGAGCTCCTCGACCTAAATTCTGCCAGCAGTTCTGTCTCATAATTTATTAGTTTTCTCAGTTCAAATTTCTTTTTATATACATTCTGTGGAGGGACACTTTTGAAATACTAATTGAAACTAAGTATTTTTTTTTTATAAATGTGTTATTGCACTTGCATACAAAATCTGTTACAGGATTTTCAAGGAGGAGTTAAGCAGTAGAACTGATTGGTAATTTTGTAAGTGAAGATGTACAAATCTTGAATTGTGTTTATTTGAGTCAGTAAATTAGCATCAACTTGATATTACAGTTACAGTCCAATTTGTTATTCTTATCAGATCTAATCATGAGTCATAACATCCTTATGCAAAGAAAATTCACATAACAAATATCTCTGAAGAATATCTGTACATCAAGTTAGAAATAATAACTTAAGATTTTTTCCAGCCATCAGTAAATATAATTTCTGAACACAGTAACCATCTTATAAGAAAACTTTGTCAATAAAGTTTTGTGGAAATGACTGCATTGATTTGTCACTTGTGACACAATACTTGACACAAATGAAGCACATGCTGCACACTTGGTAAGAATTTCAAGAAAGTGTTTCAAACACTACGTAACACATTTTAATACATACATGCACAAACACTTTGGCAGGCATTAAACCTGGTCAAAATGGTCTTTGAATATCACAATGTATTTCATTTAGTATTTCAATGATCTTTCAATGAACAGCTCAGGCCTGTTCAGAAACACGACCACAGTAATATGTGCAAACATGATTTTCATTGGCACTATTTTTTGTGATAATGATTAAAATAAGAACCCTGCCATGGCTAAAGCAAGTGGCCATAGAAGCGGGTTGGACCAGAGCTGACTAAATGCTTTTATATCAGGGGCGGCCTGCTGATACAACAAGAACTGCCACTACAATGCAAGGCAATTACCACATTTGCAAGCTAGGGGAGGGATCAACATCATAACAACAACAACACAGCAGAAAGACAGAACCACTGTGGTGTGGAGGCCCGAATACTTCATGCCCGAGCCATGCGCTCTGTTGGTGCTAGATGACGGGAACCGAGGCCTTGGCAAAACAGGTACGCACGAAGCTCATATAAATATCCTTCATTTTTAGATATATGGATGCAGTCTGGCAACCACAAGCCTTGAGGAAGGTTCAAACCAGTCTATGAGTTGACACGAATCTAAAAGTGGCCACCACACAAATTGGCCTCCACTAACAGTAGGCTTATTACTGGCTCTGAGTCTGATGTTGTGGAGTTAATGCCTTCCAGCTGGTGGGTCGCCTCCAAACCAACTTCCTGTCCCTGCCTGCCTCCTGCCTTGGAAGCCTCCTGTTCAAGACTGGGATGGTGCAGCCACCTAACTACCTCTGCTTGCGTGGGCATTCTGTCACTCTCTGCCTCCGCTTGCAAGGGCGGGCACTACTGCTGAGGGCTGTCTTCCTCTACACGGTCTAAAATAGGATTCTGTGCCTACTGCTGCATCCTGCCCTGAGCTGTATCCAGTCGGCACACACACACACAGTCGAGCTGACAAGTGCACCTCACGTTTATGCTGAGTCACTGGCATCACTGCTCCTCCAGGCAAGCAGCACAGGAAGCTGCTGGAAACTGCAAGCAGCCTGCTTAGCTCAGTGCCTGCACACCCACTGTCTACAGAAGCAGCTCTGGAGGGCAGTGCCACCACAAATATTTGTTATGATTGTTGCACTGTGTTCATTAATAAAATGTATGTTTAATCAATAATGTTTTCATGTTGATATTCCAGAAAGCTACCAGGCTTCCAACCACTGCTCCACTACCACCCTGCTTGGTGTGATGAACTATTGGCTCCTGATACTAACAAACCAGTTCACCACCTAACGTAGTGCAATCCACACATCCCCCCCCCCCCTCCCCCAGCCATTACAGCAAAAACATTTTCAGCTGCTCAAATTGGACACCAAAAGTATTATTAGTGTAATGTCATTATTTACTAGAGAACTGAAGGATGTTTTGTCAATACATAGGTGACCTAAATGTGAGAGTTTAGTACGTGTTTCATGTCAGGTGATAAGACATCAGTAGATTTTCAGATTTGACAGATGTCAGGATATTCAACATGTTTGACATTTAGCTTGTTACAGAGACTGTTTCATTTATGTGATGTATTCCTGGACAGTACGTCACTCAGTATGCTTGTTACACCAATGAGTCCACTCATAAGGCAGAGTACATGATAGAATGAAGGGTATAAGAAGCAATTACAAATGACTGCCACATGAATATGCCACCACATCAGAGCAGGAATCTTTCTGGGAAGATTAACAATGTTAAACAAAGCAAGATATCCAAAGCTTTTATTTGATGCAGTAACAACAGTATGCACCACAGCTGCAGTCATTGCCTGTGTATACGTGATCACAAAATCTTCATTACACAGAAACATGCTCTAAGGAAAGTATCTTGTGTCCATTCTGAACATCATGTAGGTAGTTCATCACCAACTTTGAGTCCATACAGAACCATTGTGCACAGTGAAATCAGTCACAATGCCATTGGTTTTTTATTATTCTTACAGATAAAGATTTCAGCTATAAATAGCCATCTCAAGGAATTTGAGTGATTTATAATCCAACAACTTCCAGCAGTTCATGTCACCATATGACTTTACTGGTGTACAGGCAGGAGAAAACTGCCAGTCAGTCAGTTTCATTACTTTTGTCTTTCTTTGATTTACTCTCAATCCATATTCTGTACTCAGTAGTCTGTTCGTGCCATTCAGCAGATCCTGTAATTCATCTTCACTTTCACTGAGGATAGCAATGTCATCAGCAAATCTTATCATTGATATTATTTCACCTTGTATTTTAATTCCAGTCTTGGACCTTTCCTTTATTTCCATCAGTGCTTCTTTGATGTAGTGATTGAACAATAGGGACCAAAGACTACATCCCTGTCTTACATCCATTTTAATCAGAGCACTCTGTTCTTGGTCCTCCACTCTTATTAGTCCTTCTCGGATCTTGTACATATTGTATATTACCTGTCTCCCCAGTAACTTACCCCTATTTTCCTCAGAATTTTAAATGTCTTGCACCATTTGAAATTGTCAACAAATCCTATGAATGTGTCTTGATTTCTCTTCAGTCTTGCTTCCATTATTAATGGAAATGGCAGAACTTCCTCTCTGGTGACTTTACCTTTTCTAAAGCCAAACTGATCATCATCTACCACATCATCAATTTTCTTTTCCATTCCTCTGTTTATTATCCTTGTCAGCAACTTGGATGCATGAACTGTTAAGCTGATCTTGTGATAATTCTCACACTTGTCAGCTCTTACAGTTTTTGGAATCATGTGGATGATATTTTTCTGGAAGTCAGATGGTATATCATACATTCTACACACCAACATGAATAGTTGTTTTGTTGCCACTTCCCCCAATGATTTTAGAAATTTTGATGGAATGTTATTTATCACTTTTGCCTAATTTGATGTGAAGTCTTCCAAAGCTCTCTTAAATTCAGATTTAATACTGAATCTCCTTTCCCTATCAACTCCTATTTCTTCTTCTATCACATCAGACATGTTTCCCCCCTCATAGAGGCATTCAATGTCCCCTTACCACCTATCTGCTCTCCTCTCTGCATTTAACAGTGTAATTCCCATTGTACTCTTAATGTTACCACTCCTGCTTTTAATTTTGCCGAAGATTGTTTTGACTTTTTATATGCTGAATCAGTCCTTCTGACAATCACATCTTTTTTTATTTCTTCACATTTTTCATGCACCCATTTCACCTTAGCTTCCCTGCACTTCCAGTTTATTTCATTCCTAAGTGACTTGTATTCCTGTATTTCGCTGAACATTTTTGTACTTCCTTCTTTCATCAATCAACTGTAGTATTTCTTCTCTTATCCATGGTTCCTTTGCAGGTACCTTCTTTGTACCTATGTTTCCATTTCAACTTCTGTGGTTGTCTCTTTCAGAGACGTCCATTCCTCTCCAACTGAACTGCCTACTGAACTATGCCTTATTGCAGTGTCTATAGCCTCAGAAAACTTGAAGCATGTCTCTTCATTCCTTAGTAATTCCATATTGCACTTCTTTGTGTACTGATTCTTCCTGGCCAGTCTCTTAAACTTTAGCCTACTCTTCATCACTACTAAATTGTGGACTGAGTCTATATCTGCTCCTGGGTATGCTTTACAATCCAGTATCTGATTTCAGAATCTCTGCCTGACCTAGATGTAATCCAACTGAAATATTCCTGTCTCTCCTGGCCATTTCGAAAAATACCTCTTCCTCATGTGATTCTTGAACAGATTATTCACTGTTACTAGCTGAAATTTATTGCAGAACTATCTAGTTTCTCTCCTCTCTCATTCCTAGTACAAAGTCCATATTCTCCTGTGACCCTTTCTTCTACTCCTTCCCCCACAACTGCATTCCAGTCCACCACAACTATTAGATTTTCAGTTCCCTCTACGTGCTGAATTACACATTCAGTATCCCCATATACCATCTCTGTCTTCTCATCTTCAGCTTGCAACGTGGGCAGGTATACCTGAACTGTTATTTTGTATGTTGGTTTACTGTCAATTCTGATGAGAACAACCCTATCAATGAAATGATCAAAGCAACACCGTCTCTGCCCTACCTGACACGTTCTAGAGTAAGTTGTCATGAGTATGGGAGGGTGCTCACGGGGGAGGGGTTCAGTTTGCAGGGGGGAGGGAGCTCGCAGGGGAATGAGGGGTTTGCAGAGGGAGGCATCTCGCAGGGGGAGGTGGAGTTCACAGGGGGTAGGGAGCTCACAGGGTGGGGAGGGGGACTCGAGAGGGGGGGGCTCACAGGGGGTGGGGGTGAGCAGTGGCTCACAGGGGGGAACAGAGCTTGTGGGAGGGGTGTGGCATGCAGGAGGGGGGCGGGGCTTGCAGGGAGATGGTGGCATGCTGTGCTGGAGGTGGTGGCGTGCTGTGCAGGAGGGGCTCAGGGCTTGCAGGGAGGGGGGTCGGGGCTTGCAGGGAGGGGGGGGGGTGCAGGAGGCGGACAGGGCTCCTTGGGGGTAGTGGCTCATGGGAGGAGGAGAGGCGACTGCGACTCATAGGCGGGGGTGGGAGGGAGGCGGCTCGCATGGGGGGAGGCGGCACACGGGGAGGGGGGGGGGGGGAGCAATGCAGTTCACATGGGGGGAGAGGCAACTCGCAGTGTAACTGTGGGGGAACGTGCAGAGAGAGAGAGTGTGTGTGTGTGTGTGTGTGTGTGTGTGTGTGTGTGTGTGTGTGTGTGTGTGTGTGTGTGTGTGTGTGCAGTGGGTGGGAGGTACCATAACAAGGGAGTGGTGGGGTACCGTACATGCATAGAGGGATGTTTGCATAAATGTGCACAGGGAGAGGAGCCTGGGTACGTGCAGGGAGGGAAACCTGCATACGCACAGGGAGGGGAGCCTACATATGCACAGGGAGGGGAGACCACGTACACACGATGAGAGTGTGGAAATAGCACATACATAGGGGGGGGGGGGGGTGTAGCATACATGCAAGAGGGTAAGAAAGAAACCGTATGTGGTGGGGGAGGTACCATAATCAGAGGGTGGTTTGAGGAAGATATCCTAAGCATGGTGGGGTGAAATATCGTTCATGAGAATGAGACATCATATGCATGTGGGTGAGAAGGGAGATAATGTGCATGTGTAGATATACAGGGGTAACATATGTACATGGAGGTAGGAGAAATAACATACACACATAGAGGTAAGGGAAATAACACATGCACATTGAGGTAGGGGAAATAATGTTCACATGTTGAGGGGTTTCAGGAGGTAATTTACACATGGAGTTGTAGTGGGGAGATACTGTTCATGCAGGGGTGTGTCACGCAGATATCATACATGGTGTGGCATGGTGCTCAGATATCACATGCACAGGAGCTCTGGCCTGTAGACACTGTACGCACAGGAGCCGTGGTGAGCAGATACCGTATGCATGGAGGTGTGGCAGGCAGACACCGAACGCACAGGGCTGTGGCGGGCAGGTAGCATACATGCAGAGCTGTAGCAGCCAAGAATTGGGCACACGGTGGGCAGATACCAGTCACTCAGGGGCAGATACTAGATGCTTGGCAGCAGATACCAGATGCTCAGGGGCAGATAGTGGATGCTCAGGTTCAGATACTGGATGCTCGAGGGCAGATACCAGATGCATGTGGGGCAGATACCATAAGTGTAAGTGCTTGGGGGCAGGTACTGTACACATGTAGGAGATGAGGGGTTGCAAATACCATATGTATGGGATGGGGGGCAGCTAACTGACATAGCGGATGGGGGTGGGGGAGGGCAGATACCGGGCATAAGGTGGTGGAAAGGGGGGCAGATACAAGTCATCAGGTGGCAGATACCAGATGTGAAGTGGAGATGGGAGATGGGGGGGGCGGGGGGGGTTGGCGGTGGAGAGGGGGGCAGATACAAGTGATGAGATGGCAGATAGCAGATGTGAAGTGGAGAAGGAGGAGAAGAGGTGTATGGTGGTGGTGGGTGGTGATGGGTGGTGGACATATACTGTATGTCGGGGAAGGGCATGCCCAAATAACTGATGCCCTCGGGAGGGATGGGATATAGCGTATATGCTGGGAAGGAGATATATTGTATGTCTGGGGGTAGGCATAATGTACAGAAGTTGGCAGGGAGAGATAATGTATGAAATGTGGGGGGGGGGGGGGGAGGAGGGGGGGGGGAAGATAATATATGCACAGGGTCTCTGTGGTGGAGAGATACTGTACACATGGGGGAGAACAATGAACGCATGGGATGGGAGATGAAGTATACACTAGACTGTACATGGTGGGAGGCAGATACCATATGGAGACCAGTACGTGGGGGGAGAGGGGGGGAGGGAGAGAGAACACACTATAGGTTGGGGATGCACCATATGTGAGGGAGGGGCAGGTATCGTACTCTGGAAGTGTAGATACCACACGTGATGGGAGATGTCATATATGATGCGGAGTTACTGTATGTGATGGGGAGATACTGTACACATGGGGAGGTTACTGTACGCTGTAGGGGTGATACTGTAAGCAAGGGTGAGACATTGTACACGGGGTGAGATATACTACATATGAGTGGTGGAGATATTGTATGAGGGAGGGGGGATTGAGGCACCATATGTGGGGGTGGAGATTACCATACATGGAGTGGAAATATGATACATGAAGGAGTGGAGATGGCATACGTTGGGGAGGTGTTGTGCGTGGAGGAGGATACCCTGTGCAGGTGGAAGATACCATATGTGGGGGACATGGAGCAGATACCTTACACCAGGGGGAGATACTGTAAGTAGGGGGTGTGTAGGAGGGAGGTACCGCATCCTGGTGGGAACATACACTGTGAGGGAAAGCATGAATATGGGGAGATAGGGTACACAGGGAAGAGAGGTTATATGTGGGGGATAGCGTAAGCAGAGAGGGAGAGCGTATGCACGGGGAGAGGGTACACAAAAAAATGGCTCTGAGCACTATAGGACTTAACATCTTAGGTCATCAGTCCCCTAGAACTTAGAACTACTTAAACCTAACTAACCTAAGGACATCACACAACACCCAGCCATCATGAGGCAGAGAAAATCCCTGACAGAGGGTACACAAGCGGGATGGATATACAGCGGGGAGAGGGTACACAAGGGGAGGAAAGGCTGCAGAGCAGGAGGAAACGTTACGCATGGGGGAGATGGTATGCAGGAAGGGTGAGGGTACACGGGAAGGGCGAGAGGGCACACGGGAAGGGCGAGAGGGCACACGGGAAGGGCGAGAGGGCACACGGGAAGGGCGAGAGGGCACACGGGAAGGGCGAGAGGGCACACGGGAAGGGCGAGAGGGCACACGGGAAGACAGTACACGAAGGATAGAGTGTACACAGGGCAAGGGGGAAGGGTACGCAGGGGGCTACAGGGTACGCAGGGGGGCTACAGGGTACGCAGGGGGGCTACAGGGTACGCAGGGGGGCTACAGGGTACGCAGGGAGGCTACAGGGTACGCAGGGGGGCACAGGGTACGCAGGGGGCTACAGGGTACGCAGGGGGGCTAGAGGGTACGCAAGGGGGGCTAGAGGGTACGCAAGGGGGGCTAGAGGGTACGCAGGGGGGCTAGAGGGTACGCAGGGGGGCTAGAGGGTACGCAGGGGGGCTAGAGGGTACACAGGGGCGTAGAGGGTGCAAGGGGGGTGGAGTAGAGGGTACTCAGGAGGGTGTAGAGGATACGCAGGAGGGAGAGGGTACAAAGGGGGGGAGAGGGTACAAAGGGGGGGGAGAGGGTACGCAGGGGGGGGAGGGTACGCAGGGGGGGGAGGGTACGCAGGGGGGGGAGGGTACGCAGGGGGGGGAGGGTACGCAGGGGGGAGGGTACGCGGGGTGGAGAGGGTATGCGGGGTGGAGAGGGTACATAGGAGGGAGAGGGTATGCGGGGTGGAGAGGGTACATAGGAGGGAGAAGGTATGCAGGGGAGCAGAGGGTATGCAGGGGAGCAGAGGGTATGCAGGGGAGCAGAGGGTATGCAGGGGGGCAGAGGGTATGCAGGGGGGCAGAGGGTATGCAGGGGGGCAGAGGGTATGCAGGGGGGCAGAGGGTATGCAGGGGGGCAGAGGGTATGCAGGCGGGCAGAGGGTATGCAGGCGGGCAGAGGGTATGCAGGCGGGCAGAGGTTATGCAGGGGGGGGGGGGGGGGGGAAGAGACCACAGTCTGTGGTCTGTGTTCCCCAAAAAATTTTCTATGTGATGGTTTCAGTTTAAGTTATTTGTAATTGTAACTCCTAGTTATTCAGCTGAATCAACACCCTTTAAGTTTGTGTTGTTGGTTGATTTGGGGAAAGGGACCAAACAGCAAGATCATTGGCCCCAACGGAGTAACGAAGAATGGGGAAGGCAGTCAGTTGCCCCTTTCAAAGGAACCATTCCGGCTATTTGCCTGAAGCAATTTAGGGAAATCATGGAAAATCTAAAAAAAGGGTGGCCGAGTGCAGGTCTGAACCATCGTCCTCCTGAATGCAAGTCCAGTGTGCCAATCACTGCACCACCTCACTTGGCAGTTTGCATGATGTATTATGTAACTGAAATTTAATGGTTTTTTAGTACCCATGGGGCACCTCACAGTTTTTACTGTTCAAAGACAATTTCCAAGTTTCACATCATACCGATGTCTTGGCTAAATTAGTTCTTATCTGATGACTTTACTGGATGCTAAACAACAGCATCACTTGAAAACTATGTAAGAACGCTGCTCAGATTTTCTCCTAAATCATTTATACAGATTAAGAACAGCTGTGGGCCTATTAACACCTCCTTTGGGAACCCCAAATACAAATTCAGTTTCAATAAATCGACTTCCTATTAATTACTATGAAATGTGATGTTCCTGACAGGAAATCACTAATACATGTGGGAATGAGAGTATACAAGCAATTGAAACTACACAGAAGAGTGAGAATAAGCTTGGGAGTGGTAAAAATGGGGGTGGCGGATGAGTAGGAAAAAATAGCCCTAGGGATGAGGAGATGTGATCAGGACTATGGATAAGCAATGTGTAATTACACTGAAGAGCCAAACAATATGGTAAACCTGCCTAATATCACACAGGACCCCCGCAAACACAACATGGCATGGACTCGACTAATGTCTGAAGTAGTGCTGGAGGGAATTGACACCATGAATCCTACAGGGTTGTCCATAAATCCATAAGAGTATGAGGGGGTGGATACCTCTTCTGGACAGCACGTTGCAAGGCATCCCAGATGTGCTCAATAATGTTCATCTCTGGAGAGTTTTGTGGCCAGTGGAAGTGTTTAAACTCAGATAAGTGTTGCTCGAGCCACTGTATAGCAATTCTGGATGTGTGGGGTATTGCACTGTCCTGTTGGAATTGCCTAAGTCCATGAGAATGCACAATGGACATGAATGGATGCAGAAGATCAGACAGGATGCTTACGTACATCTCACCTGTCAGAGATATATCTAGACTTATCATGGGTCCCATATCACTCGAACTGCGTGCGCCACACATTGTTAGAGAGCTTCCACCAGCTTAAATAGTTCCCTGCTAACATGCAGGGTCCATGGATTCATGAGGTTGTCTCCATACCCGCACTCATCCATCCACTCCATACAATTTGAAACAAGGCCCTTCCAATCAGGCAACACGTTTCCAGTCATCAAGAGTCCAATGTCAGTGTTGACAGGCCCAAGCGAGCTGTAAAGCTGTGTGTTGTGCAGTCATCAAGGGTACATGAGTGGGTCTTCATCTCCGAAAGCCCATATTGATGATGTTTCGTTGAATGGTTCGCATGCTGACACTTGTTGATGTCCCAGCATTGAAATCTGCAGCAATTTTTGGAACAGTTGCACTACTGTAACGTTGAACGATTCTCTTCAGTCATCGTTGGTCCCATTCTTGGAGAATCTTTTTCCAGCTGCAGCGATGTCAGAGATCTAATGTTTTACCAGATTCCTGATATTCAAGGTTCACTCATGAAATGGTCGTATGAGAAAATCCCCACCTGATCACTACCTTGGAGATGCTGTGTCCCATTGCTCATGAGCCAACTATAACACCACATTCAAACTCACTAAAAGCTTGATAACCTGCCATTGTAGCAGCAGTAAATGTTCTAACAACTGCACCAGATACTTGTTGTCTCATACAGACACTACCAATCAAAGCACCATATTGTGCCTGTTTTAATATCTCTGTATTTGAATATGCATGTCTATACAAGTTTCTTTGGCGGCTCAGTGTATCTATGAATGGGAAGTTGAAGTATTGTATTTTCTCCAGTTGGGAAGTCTTTACCAGAATGGTAAATATTTCAGAATGCTGCACTATTGATACAACATGCTTTAGAGGTCAATATAAAGGTGACACCATGTAATCACCGGGCTGGAGAAGTAAAATAGCAAGAATTACAGACTAGCATAATTTTTATGCAGAATTAAAATGGAAAAAGGAGAAGTTGCAACATATGTTAAAAGTCTAACACATAGTACAAATTTTGAAACAAATGGTTTTTGTTTCGATCATAAGCTATAAGTATGTGCTTCTGATATAACAATCTAGGAAACTTTCACCTACTTATGAGAAATCTAAATGCATTATTAAGCAACCCGTCGGACAAGAAGAAAGGGTTAGTGGTTTCTGGAGATTTCAATGTGGATTTCTTAAAAGATATGGACAGGAAAAATGAACTAGAATCATTAATAATTTCAGTAGTCAATTTTCCAAACTGGGTGCAGCGAGATAGTAGCACAATGATAGTTGTTAATGGACTATTTGACCATGATGCACAGTTAATGGAATAAACAATAGAGTAATTGACAGCACTGAGGCACGTTCATACAGAGCAGTGGGGCTTATTAATGAGAACAGTATATGATGTTTTAAGAATAAGTTAAAAGACATGGTATGGAATGAGGTGTATACAGAAAGATGTGCCCACATCAGATTCAATTTATTCCATAATAAATTTGAGTCGCCGGCCACGGTGGTCTAGCGGTTCTGGCGCTGCAGTCTGGAACTGCGGGACTGCTACGGTCGCAGGTTCGAATCCTGCCTCGGGCATGGGTGTGTGTGATGTCCTTAGGTTAGTTAGGTTTAAGTAGTTCTAAGTTCTAGGGGACTTATGACCTAAGATGTTGAGTCCCATAGTCCTCAGAGCCATTTGAACCATTTTAAATTTGTGTCAATCACTACAAAATTGCTTTCCTAAAAAGTTATCCACAAAATCCATAAAAAAACAAGTCATGGATGACTTAAGGAATCAAAATCTCATATAAGAGAAATAGAGAAATTTATACAAAGGCACAAATAATTCAAAATCTGACATTACCTGCGTAGCATGAAAAGTATTGTAATATTTTAAGAAAAGTCATTAAAATGTCGATAAGCATGTACATCCCAACATAAACTAATAATGCAGATAATGAAGACTAAAACCATATGGGATACTGTCAGATGTGAGACAGGACAGCCAGTCAGTGGCAATAGCCCATAACGATTAAACTAAATGACAATGTTGTGACTGTTAAAAGTATTCGCAACTTGTGAATTATAAGCCACTTTCTAAATCTTTTAACAAAAAAAGGATCAAATGGTTCAACTGAAGAAGCAAGAGAATATACTGAAAATGTCATTACACAAAATGTTAAGCAACTACAAGTAGCACTGACATACATCAATGAAATTAATGGAATCGTAAAAATTCTGTAGCACAAAAGCTCATATGGCACTGATGGAATTTCAAACGGAATTCTGAAAGATTGTTCTAACCTAATAAGTAATGTCCTTAGTGGTATATGTAATGCATCACTGGCATGGGGAATTTTCCTAGACAAATTAAAATATGCAATTGTTAAACTTCTTCACAAGAAAGGTGGAAAGAAAGACTTAAATGATTATCATCCAATTTCCGTAGTAACATCTTTTTACAAAATATATGAAAAGGTAATGAACTTGAGAGTAGTCTCACATTTACATAAAAACAATTTACTTAGCATATCTCATTTTGGATTCCAGAAAGGTTGCTTGACAGATAATGCTATTCAAATATTACAAGCCTTTCATTTTACACTCTTAGGAAAACTCATGTTTTATGGAACTGACGGCTTAACACACTGCTAGTTTGAAACATACTCAACAAATAGAATTCATAAACTTATGCTGAATAATTCAAACAATGTTGTAAGGATAGCAAAATTTAGTGGCAGGTGAAAAAATAAAAAACTGAGTCTCATGGGGTTCAATTTTTGGTCCACTCATATTCCTTATACACGTGAACGAACTCAACTATAAAAATACAAACAACTGAAGTACCACATGAACAGGTGTCAGCAAATAGTGTAGAATGCTCCAAAGTTTTGGGTATACATATTGATGAAAACTTGAACTGGAAGAAGCATATTACTGAGCTGCTACAACAATTAAGTTCAGCTACTTTTGCACTCCACATAATTGCTATTCTGGACACAAATGAATCAACCTTCAGACATAATTTGCATATTTCCAATTAACAATGTCTTAATGAATAATTTTTGGGGTAACTCATTACGTGAAAAGAAAGCACTGATTGAACAAAAGCAACCAGTAAGAATATTATATTGTGTTCACCCAAGGACATGATGTATGAACCTCTTCAAGGAGCTAGTCATTTAATCTGCACCATCACAATACATATGTTCACTACTGAAATTTATTCTAAATAATCCATTGCAATTTGAGAATAACATTGACAGCCATACCTATAACACTAGAGAAAAAAATGACATTTATTACCACTTATTAAAGCTTGAACTGGCTCAGAAAGGAGTTCAATATGCAGTAACAAAAATTTTTGATCATTTGCCCCAATAATGTAGTGTCTGACAGGTACAAAAGCAAGTTTTAAATCTAACCTAATACCACTTCTCCTGGACAATCCCTTCTATTCAATGCTTCAATTTCTGTTTGAAAATTGATAGGCTGTAAAAATACAATTAAGATAAAAAAAACTTGGTTTTAAGTATAGTAGCACGAGTAGATCTAAAAACTAATGTGTCCATCAATGTTAACACTAATCTTGTATGTATGTCCTGCAAAATTACATGTTCCAGGTCATTCCAGTAAAATAACCATTAAAATGACCTATGGAGCATACAACCAACCAACCAACCAACTAAATCTACCTAACTAGCTAACCAACTAACTACACCTTTGTGGCGAAGCATGGGGTCTGTGCAGCCTATCCATCAGTAATGGACTTTCAGATTTAAAGAAATTGTTACCCAATGAATGGAAGGCATGAGGCCCCACATTTTACTGAAAAAGTGAATGTAGTCTTTTAGCTAAATGTACTGCTTACAATTACAGTAATTCACATTTTGCATTAAATCTCCATATGTAAATTTTTTGTTATGAGAAAACACTAATTAACTGATTGTTGATCAGAGCAAACCATACATTTACAGGGAAATAATGTTGAAATTATGTTTTCACAAGGGTATGTGGATTTTCCTTTTATTACCATTGTGTGTTCAGCTGCTGTTGATGCCACCATATGTTACAGAAGATATTTTAGTGAATAATATGACTGGAATCAATTTGTCACTAGAAACAATACAGCAACAAAATATCATTCACCTAGCTATCTCACTTACACATTGGTGTTCCACCTGCTGATGAAAAGGATACATTATCTGATCAGAATTATCCAGACATCTCCATGTAATGCAGAATTGACCACTAGATGTCACGACAGGCAGACCCGCCAGTATAAAAGGCAGCAGGGAGTATTGTTTTGCCAGAAGTCAGAACGAATCAGTCAGGAGAGCTTAGTGACTTCAAACGTGGACACGTCATTGGATGTCACTTGAGTAACATATCCATCAAGGATTTATCAACCCTTCTAAGGCCATCCACATCAACAGTTGGCGACCTAACTGAGGTGGAAATGTGAAGGAACAACCTTAGCTAAGCCAAGACCAGGCAAGTCTCATGTACTGATTGACAGGGACCTTCGAGCATTGCAGAGTGTGTTTGTTAATAAAATAAATAAATAAATAAAAATAAAAAAATGAAAAAAAATTAAATTAACTTAAAAAACATGAAATCAGTGGAAGCAATCACTCATGACTTTCAAAGTGCTAAAAGCACTCCAGCTAGCACAATGACAGTGCATAGGGAGTTAAAAAGAATAGGATGCAATGGTCGAGCAGCTCCTCAGCAACCAGACATTTCTATAGTCAATACTAAGTGACACACAAGATGGTGTAAAGAATTATGCAACTGGACAGTGGATTACTGTAAATGAGTGATTGATTGTGCTATATCCTATGGCAATCCAATGGAAGGGTTTGGGTTTGACAAAAGCCTGGAGAACATTATCTGCCATCACGTGTGGCGCCAACAATGAAGTACGGAGGTGGTGATGTTACAGTATGGGGGTGTTTTTTGTGGTTAGGGTGTGATCCCCTTATTGCACGTCAGATAATGCTAAATGCAGAAGTATGTAAACACATTTTACAGTATTGCGTACTGCATGCAGTAGGGGAACAGGTCGGAGATTGTGACTGGCGGTATCCGCACCCTGTCATGACGCAGCATCTTTCAGGTAATGGTATATAGACAATAACATTCCTGAAATGGACTGGCCTGCCCAGAGTACCAACCTGAACCCAACAGAACTCTTTTGCAATGAGTGAGAAAACTGACTTCGCTCCAAACTCAAGCATCCAACATCACTACCTTCTCTGGTTTCGGCTCTTGAGGAAAAATTGGCTGTCATTTCTCCACAGGTGCTCAGACACCGCACTGACAGTGTCACCAGCAGAATTCAAACCATCATACAGATGAAGGAAGGACATACCCCATATTAATGTCCACTAACACCATTGGGCCTTCATAGCCTGTTTGGGTGGAGTTTTTTGTTAACAGGTGTTCAGATACAACTGATCAAATAGTGTATAGGCAATGGGGATGAATTCAATATTGTCTGTATGTGGGATATAAATCTGTATTTGAATTCTTTGCATGTTTTTGCCATAAAACTGTATTAATATCTTCTTCATACCCATTTGGTTCAATCACAGTTTCATAACAAGTGTGCGTACAGTCGTGAAGTTCATTGAAAACATGAATGAAACATTGAATGTTATAGTCTGTTTCTAGTAAACTGTGTACAGCATTATTCAAATGTTACACAAAGCAATCCTATATATAAACTCAAATAAATATCACACTGACATTATTAGCAAGTGAAAGAAGTGTGACATTATTCAAATACTTTTAGCACTGATAGTATTATATGGCTCAGACACCAGACTCAGAAGCAATAGTCACACATTTCGGACTTGGAATGATTCAGAAATGTACACATCAATTTCGAACATCTGTATTTCCACACATTCCAAACTGGGTACACATGGTGGGAACTTTTCAACTGAAAATTGTTCTAGCCTCCTAACATGAGTACCATTTCTTATGAAAATCACATATTTTGTTTCACCAGAAGTAATTTTTCAAGTGAATATTTTCAGGAATCCAAAACCAATCACAAAGATGACTTGAAAATCTTATATGCTGGGTGCTCCACAGTTTGTATATACTTGAAGTGCAGTTCATGGGGTACAACAAGATGTCCTTTATCAAATACAGATGATTAGTACCAAAGAAATATAGACAGATAGTATGTATCAATGTGTTCCAAAGAGCATGTAAAATGTAAAAAAAAAAGTGTGTAACTAATTATATATGTTAGTTGTGAAACACGAATACTGGATATGACAAAATGTACTTTTATAACTGTGTGAAATTTACTGGTAATGTCAAATTGTTGTGCAAGCTTTGAGGTACTGTGGTGCCCTTTGTGCAACAGAACACCATAACATTTCAAAAACAAAATTTTTAGATTTTATCTTTCAAAATCAGCCTGGGTTTACACAATGTCTACAACAGAGGCATAATGCACATTTCAATAAATTCCATCTTCTAACCCCTCTCATTTTCAGTGTACTGAATGACTTGCACCTACTATTACACTGTACTCTTTTCAAAAGCTTTCATGTTAGCTGACCATGAAAACACAGGGTGACAATTATTGAACTATATGAAAAAAAGTAAATTAGTTTAACTATGGCGTGCACACACTTTATTCAACAAGTAAATGTCACTAAAGATATTCGGATTAAAGTTATGACATGTTTGATATGTCTGCCATCATTGGCGATGATGTAGCACAGGCGAATAACAAAATTCTGCATGACCCACTGAAGTGGCGGATCATCGATGCTGTGGATTACCTCCTGAATGGCTGTTTTCAGCTCAGCAATGGTTTTGGGGTTTTTACTGTACACCTTGTCTTTAATACAGCCCCATAAAAAGAAGTCATGTGTTCAAATCTGGACAATATGGCGGCCAATTGGGGCCCATGCCAGAGGCTTCTGGGTACCCCAGGGCCAGAATGCAGTCCCCAAAGTGCTTCTCTGGGATATCAAACACACTCCTGCTTCAATGAGGTTGAGCTCCATCTTGCATGAACCACATCTTGTTGAAATCAGGGTCACTTTGGATAATGGGGATGAAATCATCTTCCAAAACCTTCACGTACCATTTGGTAGTCACCATGCCATCAAGGAATATTGCACGGATCATTCCATGACTGGACACTGCACACCACACAGTCACCCATTGAGGGTCAAGAGACTTATCGATCGCAAAATGCAGACTCTCAGTCCTCCAGATGAGCCAATTTTGCTTACTGATGAACCCATACAAATGAAAGTAGGCTTCGTCGCTAAACCAAATCGTACATGTGCATACTAATTCCCATGAAGCCCCTCGGCCAACCACACAGTTTGAATGTCCTAACACAAACTGGTCAGAAGGTATGATGCTTTTATTTCATGTAGTTCAGTAATTGTCACCCTGTATATTTGTACAGGATCAAAATACATCCATACCAAATAAAACCAAGAGAATAATAGAACAGGCTTACAATTGCTTCACAGCTAACAGCTTACCCTTAATCTTATGAAATCTTATATTATGCAATTCCAAACAAATAAGAATGACTTATAAAAATAGATATAAATTGGTGTACATCAGGTGAAGCTCCATGTATGAAGTTCCTAGGCACCTAGAAGAATAATAATCTGGTGTGGCACGAATAGAAAGACAAGTTAACCAAAAAGCTCATTTCTGTCAAATGTCTCTCTCACTGTATTGAACAGCAGCCTGGATTGCTAGCATACTTTGCATACCTTCATTCAGTACTATACTATAATCTTTGGGGGCAATGAAGATAAGGTATCCTATAGAAATGATCAATAAGAATATTATGTAATATAACTGAATGTCTTACAGAAACCTGTTTAGGAGTCTCTGAATTTTTCTAACACCATTTAACAGATGAACTGGGATGAAATATGATCCAATATATTAATAATTTACTCTTCAAGGCATATGAACCTCATTCATTCATTCATTCATTCCCATGTCATGCTTTGAAAATCCCAACACAAAGGACACAGTGAAGGGATATGAAATGAGCTAAGTTGTACATTAAAAGACACAAGTAGTCACTGCAAGTTACTTGTGGGAAGTACACTAAAAACAAAGTATGACTAGTGCTAATGTACTTACACTCATAAGTATGGGAGTTACTTCTTGATTACTTCAGGTATGTATGTTATAAGACAAATGGCTACTTTGAAAAAAGCAGGCAGGTACGTGTCCTCAACAGCACTGTAATCACCAGTTGTGACATTTTTCTGATAGTTTGTGTCGCTCTTGTACTGTTCACTGGGCAAGCCAGTGGTCCTGTCCCAACTGTCATTCAGTGCACGCTTGACACAACTGCCCACACAATTACCACATGCAGGGTTTGCTACAAAATTGACCATTCGACAATGGTCTGTGACAGTCAGTGAGCCACAGAGCGGTCATCGGAGGCCCCAGTATTCTCCCTACACCCAGAGGCTGTCTTCGACACCCCCGCACACATTACTCCAGTGTATTCTGCTGTTGTTGGTAGTGGATGGGCGACTGACTGAGTTTCAGGTAGACATGGGAGTGGCTGTTAGTCTACTTAACTGGGACATGTAATGGCTTTTGGGATGATCTGTGTTGCAAAGGACACACTGTCAAGTTGTATCTTAAAGTAAACAGTGTATTCCTTTGCACGGACAATTCTCTCTATCTCGGCATATTATAAGAATGTAAAATAGCAACTTACACTGTTTGTGGTTAATTTACTGTTGATCCACAATATTTTAAGGTTAGACATCTTATCTGTTTTTGGTTTCCAGATTGTTGACAAAGTACGTTTTGTGTCTCAGTGGGTCCCCTTCCAGGACTCCTTACTACAGTCACCCAACTAGCTGCTCAAAAAATTTCGAGGTACACGTCTCCCTTAAGCTGTATGCAATGTCTAAGTTTTATCACCCCCCCCCCCCCCCTCTCCGCTCCCCCAACTCCCTTCATCATGCATGGTAGTGTCAAGGTTAAGTTGTAAAGTTGGCAGGACCTTGGTATCATTTCTCCTATTTAGTTGAGCAAGTGGGCCACATGTTCGTTGGTGATTCAGAAGCCGATAGCATTGTGCGCCTTTGGGTGACTTCAAACAGACGATTAATGTACAATGTGTCCTGAAATCATACCCCATTCTGTGTTCAGAGGAGATGTTAGTGAGGTTGTTGACTTGCACAACGCATCCTGCGGCTGCCCCTGGACATCACTTCTTGAAGTTTTTTAGTGCTCAACACCGCTTTTGGGATTTATCAGTTTAAGCACTTGCCTTTTGTAAACTCGTCTGTGCCTGGAATTTACGAAAGTTATTCAGAGTGTTTGATTTAGGATGTTCCATGTGGTGAGAACTATCTCAATGACATCTTGGTAATGGGTCCTACACAAGAGAAGCAGTTGTGGAATCTGTAGGCAGTTTCCAATGCCTGATGGGGAAAGGCCTTCATTGCTGATTGGAAAAATGTAGTTTTTTCCTCCCAAATCGTCAGCCTGCCAGCACCCAAGAACCTAAAGGAGCTAGAGTTCTTTTTGGGCAAGATTTTGTGTTATGGTAACTTCATACCCCAGGCTGTGAACATATGGGATCCTCTATGCTAGCTTCGCCAAAAGAGCATCACATTTGCCTTGTCCGTTGATTGTCAACAGGCTTTTCAGTACCTCAAGCAGTGTTTGTGCTCCACTCTTTACACAGTGTAAACGCCTTAACCCAGTATGGCATTGGTATGGTCTTGTCATATCGCAACCTGAGTGGCGCCCCTTTTCTCTGCTCACCAGTGGTGGAGACCTCACAACCACCCCTGTCAGTGGACCAACCTTTACCCCTGCTTCCCACTGGTGGAACAAGCTGCATCGGCATTGTATCCTTCAGCTGGTTGATTTTCTCCTGGGGGAAACTCAGGCACTCTCCAGTTTTGTGATGGACATCACGACACAAACTGGGCCATTTTTGGTCCTACATCACCTTTTCAAGGGCGAGGGATTTAGTATTCCTGCCAACAGACATCGAGATGGAGGCAGTGGAGCTGGCATGGGTATTGCAGTGGGATAGCGTACAATGCTGCCACAGAAGAGGGAGGCAGATGCGTGGCATGAGCAGAGCCACTGACAGACATGTACCTGCTGGTGGCAATAGGTTTGGTTAGGCAGTTCTAATGCTGATTACAAGACCCACAACCAAGCCTTAAGCTTACGCAGCACTCTGTTCCATGAGCCGAGTAGTAAATCATTCATGCTGGTCGCATGTTGTGTCTCCCTTCAGGCTTGTTCCCTACACAGTGCTCAGGCTCTCTGCTCCCCCAAAGATTAACTTGCATGTCGAGATTCATTACCTCTTCTGGGGTTCAGCTTCCTGGCAATTGGCTAGCACTAGTACATTTGTGGTGACAGTCACGATTCCACAGTGCCATCATGCCCACGAACAAGTATTTTACAGATACAAAGCTCAGTGAGCCAAGAAATCAAATGAAATGTGATTACTCAGTAACGAGCCACTGGAGACTGTGGTTACCTTATGCCAAAATACACATAAGGTATCCCTCAGCAACCTCTGAAAGTTTGTCAGTGGAGTTTTGTTTCACTCTGTACACTGTGAACAGTAATAGTCCTCTTACACTCCCTCAGAAACTACTTTGACATCTGAAAATTTCTCTCCATTAAGAATAGCATGCTGTGTTGTACTTGTAGGACCTCTTTAGGCCTATACTAAAATTCTGATACTTCGTACACTCGTATTTTGTTCATTAGGGTACAGTGTAGAATTTTTTCATCACCTTTCAGAAGTCAAGCAACACAGCATCAGCCTGGATGCCAGAATCTACTTTCTTCAGGGATGAACAGAGTGAACTACTCTTCGAATTTTTTTGGTGGAATTCAAATTGATTACTACATAGTAGTGTTTTTTTCTCTCTAGAGAAGTCGTAACACATGAGCACAAACACATTCCAGAATTATATAACAGATTAATTTCAGTGATACAAGCCTGTATAGTTGTGTTGATCTGACAGCCTTTCTTGAAGATGGAACTGACATGCACATTGTTCCACTCCCTTGGAATGTTTCATTATTCCAGTGATATACAAAATGGTTCAAATGGCTCTGAGCACTATGGGACTTAACATCTTAGGTCATCAGTCCCCTAGAACTTAGAACTACTTAAACCTAACTAACCTAAGGACATCACACACATCCATGCCCGAGGCAGGATTCGAACCTGCAACCGTAGAAGTCCCGCGGTTCTGGACTGAAGCACCCAGAACCGCACGGCCACCGCGGCCGGCAGTGATATACAATAAACAGCTTTTAGAAGAAGAGTAGCATGTTACTGCACATACTTTAAATATGTTGAATCATACACGCATCCCACCATGTTCAATTTCCTTCCGTCTGTTGAGCAATTTTATTTCATTTACCGTCCTGTGACTCTTATTTCAATATCTGTCATATTCATTTCTGGTTTCAACCAGATTTCTGTTCCCAGATTTATGTGTGAATTATTATCACTCAAAAGTGAAACAGATTCTTGGACTTATCCATGGATGGCCCAGCATTTGCCTTATATTATTTTCATATCTTCTTCCTCCAATTTGCAATGGCAAATGCTACTGTCCGTAGTTAATTGGGCTAATATTTTCCCCATTTCCAAAATCAGAACATAATTTTTCAGGCCTATGTAGGAGGTTTCTCTCTCCTAAGAACACATATGTATTTGCCACACACACTCTGCTACACTAGTAGGTGCTTGCTACATGTGGCACATGGCTGACCATTAAGAGGGGTCCAATAATTCCATATCTGACAGCACAGGTTGAGAAAGCCACCTCTGAGATTAACACACAATCATCTGAGCCTCTGGTTTATGCCTTCTACTTGGCTCTAAACCAGAGCACCATGATTGTTTCTGAGAAAAATATCATCCAGTTTCCATCTCATGAGTAAAGCTAGCTGCTTTCATGAGTTCAGAAAATGGCCTATGTGTAATGATGATGGTTTCTGAACTCAGGCAGTGGCAACATTGTTTCTGATGCAAGTAACCATTTGCAGCTGGTTGCATCCAGCATGCTCAAAGCCACAGCCAGAGCTTCCTCTACATCTCAGATGAGTCCCCCCCTATCCAGCTCCTCCTGGCAAGTAGATCTAGTATTTGCCTGAGGAGCTCCATCACCTGCCTAATACTGGAGCTCCAAATGACTGGTAAGTACACCCTCTGTTCTTGTCCAGACTTTTCAAAGAAATTGGTCAGTCTCAAAGGACAAGGCATCCTTTGCGGGCTTAGAAGAGTTCTTAGCAATTGACAAGACCTCAAACCTGTTTTGAAGGTGTAAGAAGAAAACAACTTTTCGTACAAAAGAAATAAGGAAAAGACAGGACAGGCATAAAACATTTTGTCGTACAAAAATAAAATACAAAATCACTACAAATGTTTTAAGAATGGGATAATATGGGAAAACGTCCAATATTAACATCAGAGAAAGCGTGAAATATGAAAAAGAATTTGCAAGGAAAAACATACTTAACCCTTTCATACTTCCATGAGTGGGGGCGTTGCAGCTTTTACACCGCAATTAGTATTACACTTTTAACCTAAGGAAAAATAATCTTTATATAATCGCCAGTTAAATTATATTGGTGAAGATATAACATGACATTAAGTGGCTCTATAAAAATAATCTTTTATTTATTTGTTGCCTTCACAATCGTCTGTTATTGTCACTGTAATTTATAACACGCCAATATTCTTTATTGCCTTCATGGTTCTTTTAATTATGTGCCTTAATTGCACTGATTCACGTGAAAAGAAAGTAACATGGGAACACATTATGAAATGGAGCATTCATAAAATCCCACTCCTGTTTATGATTGTGAATAAATTAGTCAACTTCCATCTGCATCTCATAGTCTTCAGGACGTACAATTAGACCGTGTCTGTCAAATGCCTTCTTTTTCTCCATTTCCACACTTTTATGAGACCTAATGAAACACGTTTCTATAAAAGTAATATATTGTAGCAAATCAATATCCAAGATTGTAAAGAGTAATGAAAATTGCATATGTGAACTTCGAATCAATTCGAATATTCATTATATACCAATATAAAAGAAAGAGTGCTTTGAGGCGTAAGAAAAACACAAGTATAGAAAATACTTACATCACAAGGCGCGTAGCGGCAAACACACCGCAAACGCAGCACTCACATTTCAAACAACAATTGCGACCAAACCGCAGAAAGCATGAATTGCGCAATTGCAGTAAGTGGTGAAATCTGTTGAGAATAACAAATATGTATCTGGATGTGGATGCAACTGTAATGCTATCTGTGATACTAACAGAAACCTAAATCTTGTGGCTAACTGCCGCAGGCGTGCCCACTGAAAGGTTAAATGACAGAGCCAATAATCCACTTTGTACGAAAAAGTTTGTGTGTCTCTTTTGTTCTTTCATTAATTACAAAGCTCAGTCTCACTGTCTACTCCTCATATTAATTCACATTAATATAGTTTTCATGAGAGCTTACACAAGTCTATAAAATGATCCACTGGATAGTAAATTATGAAAGCAGAAACATAAAAAATGTATGTATAACATAAATTGTATTTTATGTTAGTTTGAATCTGTCACTTTTCTATTGCAGGAGTGTGTGCATGTCTCATGGTATGAACACCACCTGCTGACTAATGTATAATTTACCTTTTCCCTTTTGTTTTGGTATCTATAATATATATATAGACGGAAAATATACATTTTCCTTGTCTACTGGTATGCACATATGTGAAAAAAAAATATGTATCCTTTCTTTATTCTTTTTTTTTTTTTGTCTTATTACAGGTCCAATGGCTGCAGTCTGCTGAAATATGTAATCTATGAGCATAAATAAAGTGTGATCCTGACAGTTAATTTTGTATTGGTGCGTCATCATGGTCACATAGGTACCTGCAAGAGGTGGGACCCTCCTGAAATCTGGTGGTGTAGACTTTGCATGTATTACAAAACTCTCCCGCATTTCTAGTAACAGTTGCTTGTGAGTATATTAAATTGAAGATTTAGCATATCCAAATGCTACAGGAAATACTGTGGATTCTTTAAATGCTTATTTCTGTTTTTCCACTTTCAAGAGTATTAATTTGGCATTCTTCTTGGTTGTTTATGTTCCTGTTTAACAGTATTTTCTGTCATTTTGGCTTTTATCTATTTTAAAAATTTTATTTTCAGTGAAAAATAACATTATCTTTTTATGAAGTGAAACATTTCTTATGAAAAACTTGTTGAATGCCCTGAATATAATAATAATGAGGTAATTTCAGATTGTTGATCAAAATGATGTCATTTGTATCCATGTTGATACTATTACAAATGTGCTAATGATGTACGCTTACCATTTTGTTGTCATATTTACCTATAAACATTGAGTGAATACCTATCCATCATCTGATATAAAATAGGCTTTGTGGAATTCATGTCAAATTTAATTTTTGGGGCACTATACATTCTCAAACTCACATATCTTTCCCCTCTTGGATAAATTTCTGTGGATGTCCCTGCATGGTCGCTGACCTCTATAACGACTTTCTGTCTTCCGCTGTAAAAACACACTGTCACTGTTATTATTAGTCAGTGCTTATGAGTACTACTCATTTAATGAAGAGAGATGTTCCATGATTGTAAAGCAATGGCATATTCGGCCTATGGAATTAAAAGATCATGCCACAGACTGAAAAGTAAAATATTCACAACTAAAACAAGCAAGTGATTTCAGGATTATGATTTTAGAATAATCAATAGCATGTTTATTAGCACCCTTGCTGAATATGAATGTAGTGAAATGCATGAGGTCATTAATTACTAGCAATTTTACTATGCCAGTGATCTAGTGACTTTTAGTAGCAGTTCTTAAATAGAACATCTGGCAGTGTCAAAGTTTTGAAGGGGGTGCACAGCTACCCCTCTGGGCTAAAACCACAGAGCTGCTCCCCTGTTCCCCTCCCCCCAATGCCAACACTGCCTGTCATAATACTTTCTAACATTGTTGCAAGTCCTTCTCTTCACTACAGAACTCATAGCAAGTGGCAGATGACATTCAAAATGAACAATTCAGAATTTCATTACTTGGAAACATGTTAAGAATACCTGGCTGGGTCAAAATTGGCAGAGTGACAAAGGCCACTAGGCTGCCTCCGCCGGAGAGACAACCTGCTTCTTCTTCCCCCCCCCCCCCCCCCTTCCCGTTCTTAATCTAGACATATGTAGACATATGCTTTCTAATACCATAAATAATTGCTAGGACTCTGAATTCTTTTGTTATATGCCTGCTTGTAAATGGGGTAATTTTTATTTATTAGTTGTAATTTTCACATATGGCTCTCATCCCAGAAGCTACTACAAGCTGTTTTTCATTAGTTACCTGTACAGTCCCAAAATCCAACACCACATGATACTACTTGACTATTTATAAAGAAAAAAATGAAAGGTAAGCTGTCTATTGAGAGAGGAAAATTAAACCAGGAGAAGAAAATGAGACTGAGGAATTCAAGCAACCAGCTAACAACAAACAAATGTTACACATAATGAAAGGAGGTTATCAGTAATGGGATAAAAATAAAGAAATTAGTGAGATAATGCTAGTTTCCAAAATGTCAGTTAGTAACTTTATTGTATTTAATTATTCCAGTAACAGCAGTGCAGTCAGAGGATGTTTCAATAATAGAAGTTGCTGCCTAGTAAGTAATCTGCATGTGTGCTTGTTTAACGGTTGTATTACAGACTATCAACAACACAGTTATTTCCACATATCAAAGAAAAAAACACAAAATAATTCAAATAGTATTGTGCCAGTTGTATTGAAATCTAAAATGTACACATCAGTTGGCATTCTTTTTGTGTGTGGCTTCAGTTATATGCAAAGAATTTCTGTTAAAACTTAGAATACATTTGTATGTTTAAATCAAATGTGTCAATTTGGTTTTCAAGGATAATCCCAATAAGGAGGATGGTTATGTTAAGCAATATTAGAGTCTTTACAGTCAAGTTTTATGCTGTTGACGATGGTGTCTGGAAGCTGTATACTAAGTGAAGACCACACTTGTAGCAAAGCTGTTTCAGTATGGCAAGGGTCTACACACTTCCCAAGTGCATTCCAAACATGTTCTATAGGACAGGTTGAGATGTCAAATGGCAACTGTATTCACTGAACTGTTTGTTGTTGAAGGCATTCACTGTCATCTATTACACATGCACAGTGACATATGGAAGTGTAATTATGTCACCTCTACTGTGCTTATACCCACCTGAAGAAATAAACCTTAATAACTAGACCAACTCATTCCCTTCATGAAATGGAGAATGATACTGAGTTTTTACCTATCACCAGATAAAATTTTGCCTGTTTTGATTCAAGGTTGATGTTAGTTGATCTCTACTGATCTGCATGTACACACTGGTGCTCTCACTGCAATTACACATTCCTGTGAGGATCAGCAAGTGGTATACACATGGTTGTCATCTCGTGTATGTACTGCCTTCTGCAACCAAAACTACAGAACATCATTTATCTGGCCGCTGCAACAAAGCCAGACTAGTTTGGATGGAGTTACTCTACAATTTTTTCAAGTGCATAGATATTGGTAATCAAGCAATACAGCAAGTAGGTAAACAGCGAACAACTTGGCCAGTTACGTCTGAATTTGACCAGCCCACAGCTGTCCATTTTGTCCAATAAACAATGCTGCAATGCAATTTGATGCACAGATATTGTTAGTGGATTGTAGTGTTGAAGGTCTACATGTGGTTTGTCTGAGCAAGACTAATGTGGTAATCACATACTTTACTGTTGTGTCGACTGCTTTATATTTTGCCAGGTTTTTACTGTTTCATGGTTTACCCTAATTTAGGGAAACTGCACGTTTTAACTAGATCCTCATTCAACTTATATGTTGTTACCAATGTGAAGCATATTAGTAAGAAAGGACCTTCACACATGTATGCAGTATATGTAAAACACACACACACACACACACACACACACACACACACACAAACCTGTCCTATAGAACATGTTTGAAATGCACTTGGGAAGTCTGTAGACCCTTGCCATACTGAAACAGCTTTGCTACACACACACATATACACGATTCCATGTAACTTTAGCAGCAGTTGATCAAAATTTGTGATACGATAATGTAACTGACCTTTCATTGTCAATACACACAGTATCCTGAAAACTCTCTTATTAACTGTAATTGAGGTGAAAGTGTTATCTTACATTAGAAATACCACCACTTGTCACTAAATTAAATCTATATACTTGTTTAATAAACATAAAATATCTAAATTAAGCTAATGTGATTAAGAATTATGAAGAGTAAGTAATAAAATAATAATAAAACAACAGAAGTTTCACTACAACTGTTTTATTATGTCATTGAGCAACTATTCTTCAGTTTTACATTGTTACTGATTATCAAGAACAATTTAAGCTTTAAAATTTTATCTGGTTATTGTTGCCAAGACTTTTTTTATGACAGTAATATTGTCCATGCAGTTATAAAAGCTAATCATCTTCATATGAAATACAAGGAAAGTTTCAAAAACATAATTTTACTACATGTAGTCCACTTTATACTTTATTTTTGGCAGTGTCACATCTCTTCCTGCCGTACCTCCAGTTATCCTACTTAGGCTATGTATTATTTTGCGCCACTCATAAACATGACACTATCCTTGTACACACCACAATATAACTAACAAGAAGGTTAATGTCACTAGGAACTAGCCAGGCACAGTTTTTGCAAGATTGAAAAGTAATTAGGCGTAAATTTCTGTATTTGACCATCCCATTACCTGTCAACATGGTTTTCCCAAAATCTCTAAGAAACTCACAATTAGTGGGCAGTCTAATAAGCTGTCCAAGTGGTTTTTCAGCAATGCTTTGTAGTCATAAGCAGATAGACAAACAATAAAATAACAGGAACTCAACAAATGAAGAAACTGCAACAATTCACCAGTCAGTTTGTGGTAGTCTAACAGAGTGACCTAATAACAACACTAAGAATACTTATTAAATAGTACAGCATTGTGTTCATGCTTGGGAGAGACTGAAATGGAGTAAAGAGTTGTAAAAGTGATTAAGGAATATTATGAATCTCAGTATGGCGCAAATACATGCAGTACATTTTTACACAAACTTTGAAAGAAAGAGCAATATTGTTTATTGGTCAGATTTCTCTATAAATACTATATGCACAATTAGGGAGAGGTAGCAAAAATAGTGTACAATATGTTGGGTGCTAATTATAAAAACAAACTGAAAGCACCAGAGGTATAATCTGTCTTCTCCAAATCTACGAATCACGTATAACGTAAATGTGCTTCACTCTAACATTTGTAAACAGGGTCACAACATAACATTACAGATTTGAAACTTTAAAACTGTTTAGCTAACAGGTATAAATATGTTAGCAATAGAAAGTTCACATGATTGGTTGTGAAGGAAACTGAAGGCTGATGCTCTGAATTCATTCAGCTGCAGGTTTTCCATGTCTGGAGGCAATTCTGGTAGCAGGGCTGTGCACGGAAATTAATACAATGTTTCTATGCATTATCAGCAATTTCATACAATTGTTGCAAACCATTTATAAGGAACTTAAAAAATCAATATCTCCATCAATACACTACAAGCCACCTAATGGTGTGTGACAGGGGGAACTCAGTGTACCACTGTCACTTCTCCCCTTTCCTGTTCTAGTCATGAATGGTTCGCAGAAAGATTGTTGGTAAGCCTCCGAGTGAGCTCAAATCCCTCCAGTTTTACATTCATAGTATTTTGTGAGATATATGCAGGAGGAAGCAATATAATCGTCAACACTTCTAGGAACGTATGCTCTCTGAGTTTTCACAGTAAACATCATGATTCAGAATGCCTCTCCTCCTGTGTCTGCCACTGGAGTTGGCTAAGTGTGTCTTTCGTGGTGGACTACATTTTCTGAGGATTCTTGCAATGAATCTCAGTCTGGCATCCATATTACCTGCAATTATTTCCATGTGGTCATTCCACCTTTAAATCATTCTGTATGCATACTTGCACATACTTTATGTAAGTGAATGCTTCCAATGATTGTTCAATTGTGTAACGTGCAATAATGGAGGTTTCTGCCTATTTGTGCACAAACATTTGTTTATTATGAGTGTCAACTGACAACCCCCGCACCAACTATCGATCCTCTGCTGGTCTTCCTGCATTTTGGTGCGATGTTCAAGTGTTGTGACTTCTCTTAACACAACATTATCTGCAGAAAGCCTCATGGAAATTCCAACATTATTCATAGGTCATTTATATATACTGAGAAAAGTAATGACCCTGTAACACTCGCTTGAGGTATGTCCCAAGTTAGTTTTACATTCAAATATTTCTCACCATTTAGAATGGCATTCTGTGTTCTGTTTGCTAGAAACACTGCAATTCAATCACGGATGGTCCGATATACAGTATGGTCATATTTTCGACAGTAGGTGGCATTGGGGAACGGCATCGATTGCCACAGCATCAGCCTGGACATCAGTATCTAGTGCTTTCTGGGTCTCATGGATGAACAGTGAGAGCTGTGTTTCACACGATCACTGTTTTAGGAAGCCATGTTGAGTTCCACAGTGAAGATTTTCCGTCTCCAGGAATGTCATAATATGTGTGAATACAACATGTTCCAAAATTCTACAACAGACTACATCAGAAACACAAGTCTATAGTTTTGTGTATCTGTTTGACCAACCTTCTTCAAAACAGGAATTACATGCACTTTTATTCAATCACTAGGAGTGCTTTTCTTCTCCAGAAATCTAGGGTATACTGTTGCTGGACGAAGAACAACTTCTTTCTCACATTCCATGTAGAATCAGGTCCATTGGCCCTTTCTCTGTTGATTTCAGCTGCTTTTCTATCTAATCTTCACATATTTTGATATCTGTCCTTTTGAAATTTGTGTGACAATTTAAAGGAGAAACCACAGTTTGATCTTCCTCAGTCAAACAGTTTAGGAAAAATGCATTTTAATATTTCGGCCTTCCTCCATTTTGTTGCCATTACAGCCACAAAGTGTCTGGACAGATGCCTTTGATAAATTTACTGATTCAACATATGACCAAAACTTCATACGATTCTTCTGTCTAGTTACTGTGTAGAATGTTACCTTAACTTCATTGAACATTTCATGTCTGGCTCTCCGTGTGCTCATTTTGGTGTCATTCAAGTTCGGTTTTTTCTGCAAGGCTTTGGCTACATTTAAATTTGCTGTGAAGCTCTCTTTGTTTTCGCAGCAGCTTTCTCTAACACGGTTGTTAAAGCATGGCACGTCTTTTCGATCCCTCACAACTTTTTTTAACAAATATCTGTCAAAGGCTTGTTGTACAATACTCTTGAACTTTGTCCATTGGAGCTCAACATTTTTGGCCCTAGAGGTTTTTTTTTTTTTTTTTGGTGGGGTTTAAGGGCCATTAGCGCCCAGTCACTGTTGTTAGAGCACATGGAATCTAGTAAATCTCAAGGGGAGGGGGGACACCAGAAAGACCTGACAAAGATGCAGATAAAATAAGTAAAAAGGTTAGATGTCTTTGGACAAGCCAGTCAAAGTTATAAAACACAGAACACGAGCAGCTGCTCGAGCGTCATCAGCTAAAATATCCGGTAAAGTAGATGGCAGGGACAGGACAACACGAGATCGACTAAAGCGGGGACACGACAATAAAACATGGCGCACTGTTAATGCCTGACCACAAGGGCACTGCGGGGCTGGGTCACCGGAGAGCAGGCAGCGGTGGCTAAACCGGCAATGCCCAATCCGCAACCTGGTCAGAAGGACCTCCTCTCGCCGAGATGGTCGGGAGGAGGTTGTCCAAGCAGTTGGGAGCGGTTTTACTGCCCGGAGCTTGTTTCCTTGGAGGGATGACCAAGCATCCCACCACAACGACACAAGCCTCTTACAAACATCCCCACGAACGTCAGATGACGGGACACAATGGGAGGCTGGCCGAGGCAGGAGGACTGCAGCCTTGGCTGCAGCATCCGCAGCCTCATTCCCAGGCACTCCTACATGTCCGGGAACCCACAGAAAGCTGACAGGAGAACCATTATCAGCGAAAGAATGGAGGCACTGCTGTATCCGTTGAATCAAGGGATGGACTGGATAGGGAGCTCCAAGGCTCTGAAGAGCACTGAGTGAGTCAGAGCAGAGTACATACGATGAATGGCGGTGGCGGCGGGCATACTGAACGGCCTGATGGAGAGCAAAAAGCTCGGCCGTAAAGCTCGAACATTGGTCGAGGAGCCGGTATTTAAAGGTGGCGGCCCCGACGACAAAGGCACAGCCGACACCATCGTCAGTTTTGGAGCCATCGGTGTAAATAAAGGTGTGATCGGCAAGTCGAGCACGAAGTTCGACAAACCGTGAGCAATACACTGCAGCCGGAGTACCCTCCTTCGGGAGTGAGCTGAGGTCGAGATAAATATGAACCGGAGCCTGGAGCCAAGGTGATGTCGGGCTCTCACCCTCTCTGAAGGTGGTAGGGAGGGCAAAATCCAATTGTCGAAGCAGCCGACGGAAGCGGACTCCGGGGGGCAGCAGGGCAGACACATACAACCCGTACTGACGGTCGAGAGAATCGGCGAAGAAGGACTGGTAAGAGGGGTGGTCGGGCATAGACAACAGACGGTAGGCATACCGACACAGCAGTTCGTCGCACCGGTAGGTCAATGGTAATTCGGCAGTTTCAGCATAAAGACTCTCGACAGGACTAGTGTAGAAGGCTCCGGTTGCAAGACGTAACCCCCGACGGTGGATGGAGTTGAGACGGCGTAAGAGGGATGGCCGAGCAGACGAGTAGACGAAGCTCCCATAATCCAGCTTCGATCGGACTATGGACCGATACAAGCGAAGCAGGACAGTGTGATCCGCTCCCCAAGATGAACCACTAAGAACTCTGAGGACATTAAGGGAACGTGTACAACGGGCCGTCAAATAAGAGACATGCGGAGACCAACACAGTTTCCTGTCCAACGTGAGCCCTAGAAACTTAGTTGTTTCCACGAATGGGAGATGGCGGAAGGAACGCTTTATATCGCCAAAAGTTGATACAAACCGTCTTCTCTTCAGAGAACCGGAAGCCATTTGCCACGCTCCATGAGTATAGGCTGTCTAGACAACGCTGAAGGCAGCGCTCCAGGAGGCATGTTCTCTGGGCACTGCAGTAGATCGCGAAGTCATCGACAAAGAGAGAGCCTGAGACATTAGGTGGAATGCAATCCATAATTGGATTGATCACGATGGCAAAAAGGGCTACACTCAAGACGGAGCCCTGAGGCACTCTGTTCTCCTGGAGGAAGACGTCGGACAATACGGAACCCACACGTACCCTAAACTTTCGATCCGTTAAAAAGGAATCAATAAAAAGGGGCAGGCGACCGCGTAGGCCCCACCTGTGCATAGTGCGGAGGATACCTCCCCTCCAACAGGTATCATAAGCCTTCTCCAAATCGAAGAACACGGCTACCGTTTGGCGCCTTCGCAAAAAGTTGTTCATGATGAATGTCGACAAGGTCACAAGGTGGTCAACAGCGGAGCGGCGGCGACGAAAGCCGCATTGGACATTGGTAAGTAGCCGTCGAGATTCAAGAATCCAAACTAACCGAGCATGAACCATGCGCTCCATCACCTTACAGACACAGCTTGTAAGAGAAATGGGGCGGTAACTAGAAGGAACGTGTCAATCCTTCCCGGGTTTGGGTATAGGAACAACGACGGCGTCACGCCAACGCATTGGGACCTGACCTTCGGTCCAGACACGATTGTAGGTACGAAGAAGGAAGCTTTTGCCCGCCGGAGAAAGGTGTGCCAGCATCTGAACGTGAATGGCATCTGGCCCCGGAGCAGAGGACCGGGACAGTGCAAGCGCACGTTCGAGTTCCCGCATAGTAAAGGGGGAATTATAAGTTTCCAGATTCAGCGAGTGGAAGGAAGGTCGCCGAGCCTTTTCTGCCTCTTTCCTGGGAAGGAAGGCAGGGTGGTAATGGGCGGAGCTTGAAACCTCCGCGAAAAACAGGCCGAAGGCGTTAGCCACAGGATCAACGAGGACCTCATTACCTGAGGTCAGGCCAGGTACCGAGGAGTGGGCCTTAATGCCCGACAGCCGGCGCAGGCCACCCCATACGACAGAAGAGGGAGTAAAACTGTTAAAGGAGCTGGTGAAAGAGGCCCAACAAGGGGTGAGGTCATACCGCTCCGAGGTATAGTGGGTAAAGGCAATACGGTCAGTCGGGCGCAACATGGTTTCCTGGAGACCAGGGACGAGCGGACAGTGCAGGCGGAGGAGCAGTTGTAATTCCTCCCGATTAGATCGAATACCTCTTATGTTCCAATGTAACAAGGCCATCGCTAGTCAAAAAGGTGGGGAACAAGACGGGGGAAGAGCTGGTCACCTCGACGGCCGCGGAGGGCCAGGTTGCGAGGGAACAACGCTACAACCGGCGGGAGGCGCATCCGGTTCCATCGAGTCGTCGCCAGCTGCGGCCGCTGTCCCTGGTTGTGTAGGAGGGGCAGCATCATTTGCCGACGAGAGGCCAGCTGAGCGCCTGGCAGCAGAGCGTCCCGGCGAAACTGAGGACGGCCGGGAGCAGCGACTCACGGATGGAGCGTCAGACGAAACGCGCCGGAGTGGAGAGGGGGATAGAGACTTCTTCTTGGAGGCCTTCTTGGAAGGCCGAGGAGGCACAGGGATGGTGGGCTGGACCCGAAGAAGGTCCTCACGCGCGGGGTCCGTTTTGGAACGCCGGACCTCTGAAGCTGGGGTCCGGAACGTTTCCCCGATGGACGCCTGAGAAGAGGATCGCTTCTCAGGCGGCGGGGGGGGGGGGGGGGGGGGAGGGGGGGGGAAGAGGAGGAGGAGGAGGAGGAAGGGTGGCCCCTGGGGCAGAAGGGGTGGGGGACCACGGGGGAGGAGGATTTGGAAGGGAGGGATTTGGGAGGCGGAGGCAGAGACCAGGGTAGGGGGGAGGAGGCGGAGGGGGGACAGGATAGGGGTGAGGATACCGCGGAAGGAGTGGACACAACTGAGGCAAACGAAGTGGTCAACGGCACGGGATGGAGGCGGTCATACTTCTTCCTGGCCTCAGAATAAGAGAGCCGATCCAAAGTTTTGAGTTCTTGTATCTTCTTCTCCTCCTGATATGCGGGGCAGTCTGAGGATCTAGGCGAGTGGATGCCAGGACAATTAACGCACCGAGGTGGTGGGGTGCATGTATGTTCCTCACGAAGAGGACGGCCACAATCGCCACAAAGGGGCTCAGCCTCACACCGTGACGACATGTGCCCAAAGCGCAAACACCGAAAACAGGGCATAGGAGGTGGGACGTAAGGTCGCACGTCGCACCGGTAGCACATCACCTTTACCTTCTCCGGGAGAACGTCCCCCTCGAAGGCGAGGATAAAGGCCCCGGTGTCTATGCGACGGTCTTTGGGGCCGCGCTGGACTCGCCGGACGAAATGCACGCCTCGGCGCTCCGGGTTGGCCCTGAGCTGCTCATCAGATTGCAGCAGGAGGTCCCGATGAAAAATAACCCCTCGCGTCCTATATAGTGCCAGATGCGGGACAATGGACACTGGGATGTCCCCTAGGCGGTCGCACGCCTGGAGGGCCGCCGACTGTGTGGCGGAGGTGGTCTTTATAAGAACGGACCCCGAACGCATCTTACTGAGAGCCTCGATTTCCCCGAAGATGTCCTCAATGTGCTGAACAAAGAACATGGGCTTAGAGGTGGCGAACGTCCCCCCATTGGTTCGAGAACAGACCAAATAGTGGGGGAAGTACTTCGCCCCAAGCCGGCGGGCCTGTCCCTCCTCCCAGGGAGTGGCCAAGGGGGAAAGGGCAGGAGAACCACAACTAGAAACAGTACCTTTCCTTTTGAAAGACTCGGCCGCAGAGCGACCTGATACATGTTGACGTTTCATCTGCGAAACGTCCGCCCCGATACCACCCACTCCGACCAGAGGCTCTCCCCACGGGCGCCACCCAGCCTCAGCAAGGGCCACCTGGCAGGATGACCGTTGCCGGAAGTCCTGATGCCCCAAGGAGACGGGCATCTACTCCTTGGCCGACGTGGGGAGGGTGCAGCTCAGATATCGGCAGTACGATCCCTGTGTTGTCAGGGGGCTACAACCTAGAGGGTACATGACGACCCCACCACAACGGGCTGGCGACCGTGCTGGATTTCTGGTGCCATGGAAAGTCCATCATGATCGTAGGTGCAGATGGGGACGCACTATGGGTGTAACTTGTACAACCCGTCAGGCGTTTAGGCCCAATGTGAGGAATTGTGGGTATGGTTACAACGCCGGTACAATGCTGAGTGCCAAGGTCTTAGTGCACTGAGGACCAGTGGTACACCACGTAAGGCGTCCTTCCCCAAAAGGCTCGTACTTCTGTAGAATTTTGAAAAATGGAGGTCCAACCCCAAGGGAGACCATCACATGGAAGGCCGAAACGGTTGAAACTCCTTTTAGTCGCCTCTTACGACAGGCAGGAATACCTCAGGCCTATTCTTACCCCGGACCCGCAGGGGGTGGCCCTAGAGGTGAATTTTTCATGTTGACCATTCAGGTAATCTGGAATCTGTTAAATGTGTACCAAGTTTAGCAAACCATAATAATAAAACAAATGACTTAGGAGTTAATGCTATGTGTGGGAGGATTTTCATACCTGTGCATGATCTCTAGGTAAGTGTAATTTTACATGAGTTATGGCAAGGTAATCAGTAAAGAAATGAATAATAACTTGGTGTAACAAAATTACGTGGCTGCCACTCTCTACACAATTGAATTTGTACTACAATGTGTTTTTCTCTCTCTCAAAATAAGCAACATATTTCACTCCAACAAGGGAGGAAAAGACATTGTTTGTAAAATTGCAATAAACAAAATTTCCTGTATGACACTAACCCCCATCTCAGTAACAACATGACTTTTACAATTTTAATTACTTACATATTGGGCAAAAGTAAGAGAAAAAGTCAATACAAAACAATCATAATGCAACAATGCTTAGTGGGCATACTACCACTTACCTCAAAGATGTGTAAAGATTATCTGTGCAAAACTGTGAAGTTAGAAAGTGAAAGCATGTCTTTTTTGGTAAAGAGAATGACAGTTATTGATATTTGAATGATTGGATTTTAATAAGTTGCCAGTATTTAGTAAGCTGATATAAAAAGTTACAAAATGGAAAAAAAAGTGTGCTAAGCAATCTGCAAGTGCCAAAATAAAATTAGATGGGCAAAACTGTGCTAAATAAATGGACTGAAAGTTAAACTAGAGTAACTGACATTCATTTCATGTGTGTGATTTGACGTATTCACATAGAAACAATGATGACATTGTAAGTTAAAATAGAATAGCATATTAAGACCTTGAAACATGATAGACTGTAAACATAAATGACAGGCATAACCCCCTTCATATTGGACAGCATTCTTCCAAAAATACAAATGAGTTTGTACTGCAAAAATACTGCCAACCATCAACAATAAAACCTAGTGAAGAGTTACAAGACTTCCTTCTTTGACTTTGTGGGAAAGACTAAGCAATGTGCCAAAAAAAGAAATACCATTCTTTGCAGAGAAAATAGTAGGAAAGAGTTTGGGAATATAAAATGCACTTTCATTGACCTTATTTTCCCCAGAAATCACCTCTCACACCACAGAAATTTTACTGTTGTACGGTGGTCATGAACAGAATTTTTTCTTGGAAGAAGTGAATAAACAAGACAGACTTCTTTTAGGATGGAACAATACAGAATGTGCAGATGTTAATACGTAGTGAAGGCACAAGCAGCCAAATCAATTCTTACTATGCTCATCTGGAACAGAATGGAAGGGAAGAAAGTAGAAGGGAAGGATAAAACCAGTTATAAAAGAAGAGTACGGTATCATTAGGTGGGTGGGGAAAATTGCAGCCAAAAACATCTGAAGGCTCTCCGGGGCTTGTCATGCAGTGGGCAGTACACCTTCTGCATCCAACCAGCAGCACTCTGAGTCATTGTGAAAGACAGATAACTCACTCAATAAAATGGTAGGGAAAAGTGAGGTAACATTCTCAGATTAAAATGATGAGGAATGTGAAAGCATATCTGCAGCGGGAGGCAAGCTCCCATCCCGACGCCCCCCCCCCCCCTCCACCTACAGTGGAATCCAGACCGGACCAAACTGTCCCACATTAAGATAAGATTGTACACACCACACTGTAAAACTAGGTGTGCTACTCAAATATCATCAGTTAAAATTGAAGGTAATGAGCCATCTGGCTTCACAGTTTGCCTTATGCAGTGAAAGTGGGGGCACTCTTTTAAAATGTGTACTACTGATAAATGGGCAACTACAATGAAGTGTAGCAGTTTGTTGAATATGTAGGGTCACTTAGTGTGGCTGATGCAGAGTGAGCAAAGAACAGTAGATTCTCAGCAGTATGAAGACATCTGTGTAGTTGTGGTGGGTAATTTGTTGGTGGCAGCCATGGAATTTGGAAGGCCAGTTGCTCAGATTGAAATGAATTTTAGTAGCAGAGAAAAGTGATAAGTAAAAACAACTTTGTACTCTTGATACATTGACATAATTTCTTCTTTGAATTTTTGTTCCTTTGCCTGTATCTGTTCAGTTAATATAATCGCATTCTTTATTAAACAGGAAACACTTCCTGATGTTCTGCAAAATTATTTTTATTTCGTCATGAACTCGTTTTCTTTGGCCATCATCAGGTAACAACTGAATGTCACTAACACAGATAAAATGACATGCATCTTACAGAGAGACAGAGTTTTATATGAAAGATGCAAAATGGTTTCATTAACTAAAACTTCTTTGTAACTAATGATTTAAGTAAATGTACAGTTACTGTGTATGAAAGCTTTCCCATTTTCCCGGCTGAGATTATGACAATATTTTGCATATGGGAGGGTTTATATACAAAGTAAACTTTGATTATGTTTAAGTTAGGAATATTTGAAATGGTGATAGCAGGTAATGGAGATTTGATTTGGGGATGGAGGGTGGGGTGGGGCACTGGACACATTTTGAATGCAGCAAAGGGCACACTGAGCTGAAAAGGTTTGAGAATCACTGCACTAAAGGATGAGAGTATTGTCTCCTCTGTGCTGTGTATAACCATTCCACTGGCCATCGCACAAGATATCATATATCATGTTCCCATGGTGACTGGGAAGAGAGGTGATAGTTGGAAAATTGTTACTGCCACAGATATCACGATGGACATGTCACTGGAACTGGGACGCAGATAATGCAGGAATGGCACTGCAGGAATGTGTTGTTTCTCAAGTATTAAGAAGACATGGGTCCGACCATGTTGAAGATCCTAGTAGTAGGAAGAGTGGAGGGAGCTTCTCCGATAGTCCAGCTACATATTCTTACAGAGGCCTAATCTTATAGTCTGGTGGGAAATAGATGACACAGAAAGAGGCCTTGAGAGGAATTGATATAGAAACTTTAACTGTTTCCAGATCAGCATCAATAATCACTTGTCAACTAAAGATGCCCACATGTACCATTGTGCAGGTGCTCTTCCACCAAGTCACCATCTATGACTTTTCTTACCTCTTGAAATCTAATAATATCCTTGTTTCTTCTATCATCTGGCTATGAGACAGTCCCACCTCCATCACATTTTAATTACATGAGTACATGTCTCACTGACGTATGTCAGCCGGCCGTTGTGGCCAAGCGGTTCTAGGCACTTCAGTCTGGAACCGCATGACCGCTCCAGTCGCAGGTTTGAATCCTGCCTTGGGCGTGGATGTGTGTGATGTCCTTAGGTTAGTTAGGTTTAAGTAGTTCTAAGTTCTAGGGGACTGATGACTTCAAATGTTATGTCCCATAGTGCTCAGAGCCATTTAAACCATTTTTGACATATGTGACAACAGACATCACACACCGATTGTAAAGCTTATGCAACGACACATAGGCAACTCATTTTGAAAACCATTTTGACCACTACATGTACTCCACATTTTCACTTCTCTCTTTATTTCTTTGGCTGTTGTCTATCCAGCAATTGTCTTCAGTTGCCATAAATACAAAAATCATTAACCAGTTTTATGGCATCCTGTTTATGTGTGCAATTTTCTTGTTGATGTATTGACCATACATTATTTTAGTAATAATTGGTTTTCATGGCCACTCCAGTTGAAGTTTATTTGCTGCGGAGGAAAAAAGTGTAACGTTATCAGCAAAATGAAGTGCATGCTCCTTTATTTGAGTTTATAGTATGATTATTTGCTCTAGAGCTGCTGAAAACAGTTTTTGTTATGTGAAATCTTTCTGCCTTACTCCACTTCAAGTTCTGAACTCATCTCGGTGAAATTGTACGGAAGCTGTAGCATTTACGTACAACTTCTTCGGTACAATAACATAGATTTAATCAGTGTTTTGTTTCTTAAGGGCTGTTAGTGCAAATTTTGTTGAAGCTGAGCATTCTTCTGCAAAGGGGGCATTGTAATTGGTTTGGAAGGATCTGTAGTTTGTAAGTACTGATAATGGGAATATGATTGTGTCAGGCGTAGATTACAATTCTAGAAAAACTCAGCAGTGTGGACACTTCAATATTTTTTCCAGGTGTTTTGGTGCGACAAATGATAGGAGTGTTTCATACTGAGGGCTTACTTTCTCCTTATTAATTGCAGCAGCGATCAAGGAGAGTTCTGCCCGGGCAGTTACTGCAAACGGAATATAGTTTACTAGCACTTCCGTAGTCTTCTCCCTCTAAGTCCAGATGTACTCATGGTTACAGGAGGAGGAACAAGGGCCAAAGCTTACACACCTGAGCACCTAATAGCTGGAGGACATATAGCTTTATATGATACATGTGTATCACAAACAGCTTCTCAAGTAAGAATATAACCCTTAAAATCGCAAACAAAGGTACCAGTGTTAACTCTTTTGCTCCACAAATCTGGCAGACAAAAGGGATATCTTGGAATTCTAGGCTAGTGAACAGTTCTTCATGTTTAGTGCGACAATCCTATGGCAAATAGCTCCCTGGATCAGGTTTAGTCACTTATAGTGAGTAATCGCCTCTTATGACAGGCAGGAGCGATGTGCAAGCATAATGTAATGCACAATACTTCAACAAAAAAGTTGTGGGGGTAAACATAGGAGGTAGAATAACTGAACAAGTTAAGTAATTCATACCCATATACATGGACATTCAAGACACCACATGTATGCCATTTTGAACATCTGTTATAAAAATGAGAGAATTAATGCTGTAAAAGCATGCAGAGTAATGTGTAAAACACCAAGGTGACATAAGTCATGGGATACCTCCTAATATTGTGTCGGACCTCCTTTTGCCTGGTGTAGTGCACCATTTTGATGCAGCATGAACGCTGTTGGAAGTCCCCTGCAGAAATAGTGAGCCATGCTGCCACCCTAGCCATCCATAATTGCAAAAGAGTTGCGAGTGCAGAATTTTGTGCACAAACTGACCTCACGATTAAATCCCATAAATGTTCAATGACATTCATGTTGGGTGATCTGAATGGCCAAATATTTCACTTGAACTGTTCAGAATGTTCTTCAAACCAATTGCAAACAGTTGTGGCTCGATGACATGTCACATTGTCATCCCAAAAAATTCCATTGTTTGGGAACATGAATTCCATGAATGGCTGCAAATGGTCTCCCAGTAGCCAAATATAACCATTTCCAGTCAATGATCAGTTCAATTGGACCAGAGGACCCAGTCAATTGCATGTAAACTCAGTCCACACCATTATGGAGCCACCAACAGCTTGCACAGAGCTTCGTTGACAACCTAGGTCCATGGCTTTGTGGGGTCTGCAACACACTCCAATCCTACCATCCGCTCTTACCAGCTGAAATTAGGACTCATATGACCACACGATGGTTTTCCAGGTGTTTAGGGTCCAATAATATGGTCATAAGTCCAGGAGAGGCGCTGCAGGCAATGTCGTGCTGTTAGCAAAGGCACTCGTGTCTGCTGTCATAGCCCATTAATGGCAAATTTCGCTGCACTGTCCTAACTGATACATTCGTCATATGTTCCACATTGATGTCTGTGGTTATTTCATGCACTGTTGCATGTCTATTAGCACTGACAACTACAGAAACGCCACTTCTCTCAGTTGTTAAGTGAATGTCCTAGGCTACTGTGCCGCCTGTGATGAGAGGTAATGTCTGAAATTTGGCATTCTAGGCACACTATTGACACTGTGGATCTCAGAATATTGAATTTGCTAACAAATTACAAAATGGAATGTCCTACGCATCTAGCTACAGCTACCATTCTGTGTTCAAAGTCTGTTAATTCTTGTTGTACAGAAATAATCATGTTGGAAACCTTTTCACATGAATGACCTGAGTACAAATGACAGCTTCACCAACATGTTGCCCATTTATACCCTGTGTGCATGATACTTCCACTCTCTGTGTATGTGCATATCGCTACCCCATGACTTGTCACTTCAGTGTAAATTCTCTATTGCACATTTCCCAATAATTTTGGAATATAAGTTAATACTCTCTTTCAGTGTTTGCCTGAAATTTGTACTCATTCTGTACACGTATTTGATAATGTTTGTCCGTACATTTAATTAGTTCTTCACTAACCACTTTCATTTCTCTGTACTCCACATCAAACTACTTTCAACTCATTCCAGCAATCAAGGGAAAATGCCAGAGAGAACATATCTACTTGTATTGGGGTCTATCAGCAGAAGAGCATAGCTATGACAACATATTATGGGTGCACCTACATGTATAACTTTGATCATGACTAGAGAGGGCACTTGCAGCGGAAAAAATGCTGATACTGCTGGCTAATTACACGAACTTCCGTAGCACGCAAATACAAGGACACCCAGCAGCAGTCTTGCTCTCAGTTGCAGTTATCAATTTTGTCTCTACAAGTACACTGCGAGTGTCATTAATGTTTACCTGGACCGACTTAGTCTTTTGTTGGAAAGTGCTTCAGCTGATAAACGTGTAGTTTCCACCACCCCATGACTTACATGGAACTGTGCTCATTATTACAATTTCCACATGTGTGCAGTGTTATGTAGTAGTGCACGGACTTATGTAAGTTTTGATGAGAAACTACTGCTTATATTATTTATATCAAGAACTATTATCATTTGGTTTTGTGAACTAACAGAACATTTTTGTGTGTTGTCACAGAAAGTTTATTTGTGTTCAGTAATGTAGATGGACCTAAAGTGAAGGTTACAGTACATAGTATAGGTACTTGACATAACTTACGAGTGGTGAAAGCTTAAGCAGTTACCTCTAATTTCCAAATGCCTATCCACCATTCAGCTCCTCAGTCGAACGGTGAACAGATGCAATGCCTTATCAACAACTGCTTATCTTCTAATTAATACTTGCCAGTACCACAATTTTATGAAGTTTATCATGACAACTTTTGTCATTAATAAATACACAAAAATGTTTTGCACACTAACTAATCCCTTCTCATTCCTGACAACTGTTGTAACAGTTTCCTTTCAGTATTACTGTAGAAGCAATTGTTTTAGCATTTATAGACAATTCTGAATGCAGAATTGCACACGTATGACATCAACTGCCACACCACCACAACTTCATGGCCCAAAGCCAATGGATGGTATCAAAGGCTCACATGCTGTAAACCAAACTCACATTTTAAATAAAAAAGTATTTATATAGTGTATACTAGATTGAACCTTTACGTCAAGGCGCGCACACACTAGCCCAACAAAGGCAAATGAAAGACAGCAAGTGGATTTGGCCAAAGCTGGTTGCCAATGCATTGGCATTCGACCTGTCATACGCACCAAACCAAGGGGTTTGGACCTGCAGATTCGGCCATGTGGAATCACAATTGGTTCTTGTAGCTTGGCGAGGTTCCTCCCATTTTGTTATTGTTATAAAGTAGTGTTTTGATAACAGTTTCACCAACCAATACTATGAACAAAGAAGAGGATTCAACAGTTGTTGCATGTGCAGCATTTATTTTACTGCAAGAAGTTGATCATCAGAAAAAGAAGAAACGAGGCTAGCGGATGATCTCTCTTTTAAAAAGTAGGGAGCGGTGTGGTGGGACAAAACTGTCTGACCTTAATGCTGAATTATAATGATTTATTTTATAACTTTTTGCGAATGACAGCCATAAATTTTGAACTGTTATTGCTTAATGTAGACCCCTAACACATTTCCAAAGATGACTCCTCTTTTGGGAGAGCTCTACCTGCAGCACAAATATACCCATAATGATTCCACTTCTCTTACACATCATGCACATTATTTTCTAACAGCTCATTTATTTCCGTCCAAGCGCCTAACCTTTTCAATTTGTTTTTACAGTCGCAATTCATGGGATCCCCTAAACATTCTCGTTTATGGAAAAACTATCAGCTTTAATGCTGTCTCCATATTCCACTCAGTACTCCAGTACTTTTAAACACAATAAATAAATACCCATTCAACAGACATCCACATCCCAAATTGCTACTGAAACAATGAACATTCAACCCGGCATCCACATCAGGAGGTAGCCTGGGTCCCGAGCCCAACTCAATGCCAATGTTTTCATGTTACTGCCAGCAGTCCGAACCACAAACCAGGCCAAATACTTTGTTAGCTAAGATTTGCTGCCCGGACACACTAAGCACATTTTGGCCAATGGCGCAGTTGGTTTCCACTCGTTGGCCTTTGTTGTTTTAGTGTGTACCCGCATTCACACAATGGCATCAGATGAATCATTTCATCTTTAAATAAACCATGAGCCATGTGCTTTCGTCTTCATAGAACACAGCAGGAAGTTTTAAATCAAGGTTGCCTCAGATAGTGTATCAACCTTGGATATAAAAAATCTCCCAGTGATTCAACTCTATCATCTTAATCACTTCCTGAATGCTTCATAGCTTTCTAAGTTACACTTCTAGGCCCCCTTAAACAAGCTCTCCAACTATATTAATAATTCTCATATGACCACAAACCAACTAAAACTTCTTAAAGTAACTAAATATTCATTACACCTCAAACTTTTCTGAAGCTAAGTAATCCTCACTGTTCTCGTGCATACTCGCCTCAGATATTTTAAAAAGTTAACTGGTAGTTGGTGGCATTTCAATGCAATGCAAAACACACACACACACACACACACACACACACAGACAGACCAACGAGGCTACAGCTAGTCACAATCGCAGTGTCAACTTCTCTAACATATTTGAGCCTTGTGCTTACAACACCTTTCTCTTAGACTATTGCAATAAGTGATAAACACGGAACACTGCAAGTTTGTATGTATAAGCCACACAAGCCATCTTCCTGCCACACTGTAACCAACATCAGACATTGTGTTCAGATGACAAACGCAAATCTTTAATGTAATGATGAAAAAAAAGTTTAGACGACTAAGTAATTAATCACAAACTATCTAAAGGAATTTACAGTTTTTTTAATTCTATTATTAATCAGATTTCTATTTAATACGCTGTTGACATTTGTGTCATTAGTGGTTCAGTAGAAGTATGGATGAGAGTTAGAGTGGGAATTAGCCACCATTTTTCTTTCAGCAATCAACCTATTTGCTTAAAGTAATTTGGGGAATTATATAAAAATGCCTCTTAGCTACTTATCTTCTACTGGAGACTGATTATTAGTATACATACAGAATGAAGGAATATTCAGGTTTAATACACCATCTACGATGAGATCATTAGAGATGGACCACAAGCTCGAACTGGAGAGGGAAATCGGCCGCCCCCTTTCAAAGGAACTGTTCCAGCATTTCCTTTAAATGGTTTAGGGAAATCACAGAAAATGTACATCTTGATGGTAGGTCCAATGAGTTAGAAGTGCACCAACTTGCTTGTTCATACAGAATGATGCTAACAAAATTCACCCCACACCCATTTCTAAGACCAGGGAAAAAGTAGGACAGTTACTTGAACAAACATCAAATTAGTGCCCTGATGTTAATGTTTTCAAGAAAAGTGTAAAAACTATAAGAAAGACAGACAGCCATAGCCACTTTGTTCATATAAATAGCACGATCAGAAATGCTGCATGTAGGCCTATGTTGTTGGTACGGCAGGAAAGAAACCAAAATGCAAGTTCCCAGTATTTAATCAAAATCTTAGCACTGCAGCACTTAGCATATTATTTATGAAGGGCTTCATGGTATTATGAACCTATTACCTTCATCCAATCTAGATGGCTGTTTTACTTGAATCTGTCTGACTCATAGAAAATATTTTAATCTACAGTACGGTCCATTTATGTCGGAAAACAACACAGTGTGCCTAGTAACAATAGTTTCATATTATTTAAATTTTCTGAAGGAAGAAAAGATGGATGCTGAAGTCTGAGGGTCCATGACAAAGTCTGTTCACACATTAAACCACATTCAGCTTCACAACTCTGAAAAGGTATCCATACAGAACTTAATTCCTTGACAGTGGCATCTAACATTCCACAATTTCTAATACTGATTGACAAAATTCTTTTCGAATTGTGGGTCTAGTGTAGCAGGGGATACTGTTTACACGCCAAAACTCGGATGAACAGAACAAAAAGTGAATGACCTACCAGGTTATTTTCACACCATTCTTTGCAGTGCATACAGTGGTACACTATAAACAATATAACAATGACAAAATAATAGAAGAAATACCATGATCTACTACATCACTAAATGCCACTGCCACTAATGTCAAGGAACCCATGCAAAGCAACTGCAAATATCTCAAATCTCAAGCATCAGACGGAGAGTGAATATGAAGTGCAAAATAAATCAGTGAAAGCCACGTTATTCATACACATGCCACATTACTCAAATTCAGTCTAAAAATCTTAGTCCCAAAGGAAAAATTAGCCCACACCGTAAATATTGGTTTGTTTGTTACAGAGCCTCCTGCGGCAATGCAATTCGCGGCACTTCATGCCAAAAATATGTTAAATTGAAGACTGTTACGCACTTAAATAAGTGGGGCGGAACCACTGTATTGCAGCTTTCGTGCAATCGTCCAATATGCGAAAAACTCCGAATAAGTGAAATACAGTTCCAGAAACAAAACACAACCCAAAAATTCAAATAAAATTAGCGGATGACACTACAGTACCGTATTTATTTAGATGTCCACCTGACACAACACTTTGTGTTTACGGTCGCAACATTGCTTGTTTCTGTGTGCCAGGGGACAAACAAGGTTAAACTTCGTGCTCTTGTCAGAATTATCGATAGATTAAGATATACACATAAAAGTCGACCTCCCTATCGATCTCACAGCATTCTCAACAGGGGAGGCGACGACGTTGGGATCATAGATGTCTATGTACACCCTCTGTTAATGCAACATAATGTGCAAGAAATACGGTGCACTACTCTGGTAACACCGAGAAAATCACAACAGAAGTTTTATGTGCCGTATGGATATCTGCGTAGATACTCGATGTTGGAGTTCATAGTGGTCGAAGGGGCGTTGGCCGTCAGCGAAGGCGCGGCGAGGGCGTGTGCTTGCCGTCCCGCCGGTCTAGTGGCGTACTCGAGTTTCCCTACTTCCCGCGAGCGCTAGTCGTATACTACAAGCTCACTGCAGTAACATGGTGAACTCCTTTAGGATTATGTTCCAAGCCGAATATCCCAGTCTTTTTGCGTGATGAACTACGTCTAGATCCACAGGAGAAGATTGGTATTCACTTTTCATTCACGGCCAGTCCAGTCAATGTTAAGATGATTAACGAAGAAGAGTGGACGAAGGTGGTTACGGGGCGCTGCCGGCACACCGAAGTTTAGGCACTCATATGGACACATCGGCACTGTTACCGTTGAACAGTCACGCCTAGGCATGAGGATCCTTCTGGAATTCGAGCTACCTTTTGAGGTAAGACAGCTTAAGATCGAACTGACGAAGCATGTTCCTTCATACTTAAACATTGCCGTTTGTCGTGCAATTATGACGTATGATGGACAACCACACACATACTCAGGTTGTGGACAGGAGGGTCGCGTTTGCTCTGATTGTCTGCAGTGGGGGATCATCCAGATCCCACCACGAGAAGCGATACAACATGTTCCTCCATCGATTCTACCAATTACTTATACACAAGTGACGGCACCTACGACGTCTGCTGCACAAGTGGCGGCACCCGCGACGTATGACGGTGACGTTCGGGATATGTTACTACTGCAGACAGATGGACACGTTATTGATGAGGCACATACCTTCTGCTCTATACAGACGGGGTCGCCAGATAAACCCGAAAAGCAAATTCACCGCACAACGAGCGCATGGATGTTGATCCACAAGTCGTGGCAACCCAAGCTTTCCTCTCTGAAGGCGCAGAGGAGTGGGATCTACTTTCACATTCTGACACAGAGACCCATGTCTGGAAGAAGCGTTTGCCTCACAAGCACAAGAAACGCCGACGGACGCCGTCTGACGACTATCTCTTGTGGACAGATACAAACGATCGTACTGATTTCGACAGTGTCGCGGACGGCCCTGCTCTGGAGGCGTCAACCGGCACTGCTCCCGTTTTAGGAACTGAGACGATGGACTTTTCTTCTCCTGGACACCGGTTTGGAGATGGAGGGGACGATGGAACACCGTCGCAAACGTGAGGAATCATAACAAGGGCCTCTTTGGTAGCCAATGAACCACACCGACAGCCTCTCTCCAGTAACTTGTGGGCACATAGCGTGGGAGACAACTCTTTGGCGGACACATCACATACAAAAGAGTGGGAGTTACACAGTCCTCCCCATTTCCTATGGACAGCATGATAACAGAAACGACAGGGTGGCGTGGGGGTGACCAAACCTGTCGCCACTGCATACACTGATGACTAGCGCCGCCTACAAGGGTAAACGACAGTCACATCGATTCGTGACGATTAACATCAATACCACCTGGTTGCACGCGAAGCTATCTACATCTAAATCCATACTCTGCAAGCCACGTGACGGTGTATGGCGGAGGGTACCTTGAGTACCTCTATCAGTTCTCCCTCCTATTCCAGTCTCGTATTGTTCGTGGAAAGAAAGATTGTCGGTACGCCTCTGTGTGAGCTCTAATCTCTCTGATTTTAACCTCATGGCCTCTTCGCGAGATATACGTACGAGGGAGCAATATACTACTTGACTCCTCGGTGAAGGTATGCTCTCGAAACTTCAACAAAAGCCCATACCAAGCTACTGAGTGTCTCTCCTGCAGAGTCTTCCACTGGAATTTATCTATCATCTCCATAACGCTTTCGCGATTACTAAATGATCCTGTAACGAAGCGCCGCTGCTCTCTGTTGGATCTTCTCTATCTTCTCCATCAACCCTAGCCGGCCGGAGTGGCCGAGCGGCTCTAGGCGCTATAGTCTGGAACCGCGCGACCGCTACGACGCAGGCTCAAATCCTGCCTCGGGCATGGATGTGTGTGATGTCCTTAGGTTAGTTAGGTTTAAGTAGTTCTAAGTTCTAGGGGACTGATGACCTTAGAAGTTAAGTACCATAGTGCTCAGAGCCATTTTCCATCAATTCTATCTGGTACGGATCCCACACTGGTGAGCAATATTCAAGCAGTGGGCGAACAAGTGTACTGTAACCCAATTCCTTTCTTTTCGGATTGCATTTCCTTAGGATTCTTCCAATGAATCTCAGTCTGGCATCTGCTTTACCGACGATCAACTTTATATGATCATTCCTTTTTAAATCAATCCTAATGCCTACTCCCAGATAATTTATGGAATTAACTGTTTCCAGTTGCTGACCTGCTATATTGTAGATAATGATAAAGGATCTTTCTTTCTATGTATTCGCAGCACATTACACTTGTCTTCATTGAGATTCAATTGCCATTCCCTGCACCATGCAACAATTCGTTACAGATCCGCCTGCATTTCAGTACAATTTTCCATTGTTACAACCCCTCGATATACTACAGCATCATCCGCAAAAAGCCTCAGTGAACTTCCGATGCTATCCACAAGGTCATTTATGTATATCGTGAATAGCAACGGTCCCACGACACTCCCCTGCAGCACACCTGAAATCACTCTTACTTCGGAAGACTTCTCTCCATTGAGAATGACATGCTGCGTTCTGTTATCTAGGAACTGATCAATCCAATCTCACAATTGGTCTGATAGTCCTTATGCTCTTACTTTGTTCATTAAATGACTGTGGGGAACTGTATCGAATGCCTTGCAGAAGTCAAGAAACACGGCATCTGCCTGGGAACCCGTGTCTATGGCTCTCTGAGTCTCGTGGACGAATAGCGCGAGCTGGGTTTCATACGATTTCGAAACCCATGCTGATTCCTACATAGTAGATTTCTAGTCTCCATAAAAGTCATTATACTCGAACATAATACTTGTTCCAAAATTCTACATCTGATCGACGTTAGAGTTATAGGTCTATAGTTCTGCAAATCTGTTCGACGTCCCTTCTTGAAAATGGGGATGACCTGTGCCTTTTTCCAATCCTTTGGAAGGCTAAGCTCTTCTAGAGACCTACGGTACACCGCTGCAAGAAAGGGGGCAAGTGCTTCGCGTACTCCGTGTAAAATCGAACTGGTATCCCATCAGGTCCAGCGGCCTTTCCTCTTTTGAGCGATATTAATTGTTTTTCTATCCCTCCTTCATCTATTTTGATACCTACCATTTTGTCATCTGTGCAGCAATCTAGAGAAGGAACTACACTGCAGTCTTCCTCTGTGAAACAGCTTTGGAAAAAGACATTTAGTATTTCGGCCTTTAGTCTTTCATCCTCTGCTTCAGTACCATTTTGGTCCCAGAGTGTCTGGACATTTTGTGTTGATCCACCTACCGCTTTGACACAAGACCAAAATTTCTTAGGATTTTCTGCCAATTCTGTACATAGAACTTTACTTTCGAATTCATTGAACGCCTCTTGCATAGGCCCCCCTCACACTACATTTCGCTTCGCGTAATTTTTGTTTGTTAGCAAGGCTTTGGCTATGATTATGTTTGCTGTGAAGTTCCCTTTGCTTCCGCAGTTTTCTAACTCGGTTGTTGTCCTACGGTGGCTCTTTTCCATCTCTTATGATCTTGCTTGGCACATACTCATTTAACGCATATTGTACGATGGTTTTGAACTTTGTCCACTGATCCTCAACTCTATCTGTACTTGAGACAAAACTTTTGTGTTGAGCCGTCAAGTACTCTGAAATCTGCTTTTTGTCACTTCTGCTAAACAGAAAAATCTTCCCACCTTTTTCAATATTTCTATTTACAGCTGGAATCATCGATGCAGTAACCGCTTTATGATCGCTGATTCCCTGTTCTGCGTTAACTGTTTCAAATAGTTCGGGTCTGTTTGTCACCAGAAGATCTAATATGTTATCGCCACGAGTCGGTTCTCTGTTTAACTGCTCAAGGTAGTTTTCAGATAATGAACTTAAAAAAATTTCACAGGAATCTTTGTCCCTGCCACCCGTTATAAACATTTGAGTCTCCCAGTCTATATCCGGCAAATTAAAATCTCCACCAAGAACTATAACATGGTCAGGAAATCTACTCGAAATATTTTCCAAATTTTCCTTCAAGTGCTCTGCCACAACAGCTACTGAGCCAGGGGGTCTATAGAGACATCCAATTACCATGTTGAGCCTGCTTTAACCGTGACCTTCACCCAAATTATTTCACATTTCGGATCTCCGTCACTGTTACGCGACACACTTTATGCAGCCGACACTGACGTGGCTTCATTGTAGGAGGTATACGTTCTTGGCTTCCAGGACATCCCCCGATACACGACATGCATACCACATGCGTCGGATACGGGCAGTGGCCTCGCAATACTTCTCAAAGAAGGGTTAATAGCCACTGATATACGTTACCTACTGAATGTCAGAGGCACGGCGCTTACAGTCCAAGGGATACACCTCGTCACTGTTTACGCACCGTCTGGTACGAGCAAGAGTCGTGAATGTTCGCTATTCTTCACTGAGGAATTAACAGAATTATGCCAAGACAGGACAGATGATATGGTGATGAGGGACGATTTTAATAGTACACAATCTCCCAAGGACCAATTTCCTCAACATTCACCATGCCCTTGCCCTCAGTGGTGTCATTCGTAAGCTCGGTTTTGTATACACTTGGGACATCATCTATGCTGATAGACTGGGTCTCACACACTTTACGAAACATTCGTCTAGCAGAATTGATAGTACATATACCTCCTGCTCTCTCAGGAATGCGATCACGGCAGCTGAGTTTCGGCCAGCAGCATTTACTGACCACACTGCTTATATCTGTACCATCGTGCTTCAACGCCAACAAGTGTGGAACAGCTGCAGCCTGTGGAAATTTAACACTGCTCACCTGGCCTCACCAGAATGTCAAGCATCAGTGGGAGACACGTGGAGACTGTGCCTACGACAATGAGGAGCATATACATCTGCTTTACTGTGGTGGCTGTACTGTGCCAAGCTAAGCCTTCGACGTATCTTGAAGACTTTTAGCAAGGAAGCCACAATATGGAGGCGCAGCGCTGCAGAGTTGTACTACGCCATCCTTAGGCTGTGATACGTTATGCCCCAATCACTGGACAACTAGATGATAGTCAACTGAGCAAAAGCAAAGATTTTTAAGTTGATGCATCAACACCTGGAAGGGACTATCATTTGTACATGACAAACTGTCGGAATCCCCGACAAATGGCCCTCCATGTATCATATAGTCATGGAAATAAAGTGCAGACACAGGAAGTTGATCCATGAGGTGATGACAAAAGATGACGTACGTCATATTACGCAAAGAGACATAAGCAATGCTTTACCCATTATTGTCACCTGTACATGGAGAAGCGTTCTGATCCAGGGATCATCACTACTGTCCTGGTTTGACACACGCAACAGTTACTCCAGAACTACAACAGGACCTGCTAGAACCGGTGACTGAAGAAGAGGTGTTGGATGCCATAGGAAAAGGGACACCTAGTAACTCACCACGACCGGATGGATTACCCCTGGAGTTTTATAGGACATTCAGACACTATTGGTGCCGTACTGGACTACTATATGTCAAGAGCTCATGACACCAGAGGTGCAACTTCCAGCTGCATTTGCGAAAGGTATCATCATCCCAATCCATAAACCTCACAGAGGTTCATATATTACGGACTACCAACCATTAACTTTGTTGGACTGTGATATGATAATCTCCACACGTCTACTGGCAACTCGAATCCAGTGTACAACATCGCGAGACCTATCAGTGGGTGAGACGCAAGTATTGGGAGAAGGCTAGTTCGGGGACCAAGCACCATTATCCAAGATGACGGCAATGACGTTATCCAAGATGGCGGCGATGACATCCAAGAAGGGGGATTTTGGCGGGAAGTTTGAATTTTGGCGGGAAAGTGCCACGCCCCTCGCCCCCCAGGAAAAAGGCGGGAAGTTCAAATTCCAACATGATAATGTGTCACACCCTGCTTATCTCTACTAAGCAAAGAAAATGGCTGGAAAAAGGACCTGTCTTTATTATTTAACCACCTTCAAGCATGTGTGTTCTCCGCTGGCTCTGGACTCCAACTGACTTAGTTCATATCGGTGCCACCAGAGGGCACTCTCCTGAAGTCAGCTGAAGACGCAAGTACTGTCACTCAATATGGCTGCACCCAGTGTGTTCACCGCGAGCTCCAGAGCCCAACTGGCTTAGTTCATATCGGTGCCACCAGAGGACACTCTCCTGACGTCAGATCATGACGCACGCACTGGTATTCAAGATGACGGTATCCACTGTGTTCACCGTGAACTCCACAGCCCAACTGACTTAGTTCATGTTGTGCCCAACAGAGGGCACTACCGCGAAGTCGCGTGATGACACAAGATCCTCTGCTCTCTCTCTCACACGCGCGCATTATAACCAGACACACGTCGCGCCACCAGCCCGCGGGCGTCCGACTGCTTACGTCACACACCCTTGGCCGCCACCTCCATACACACATCAGTTATAGTCTTCTGTAAATATGCTAACTAAAGTAACATCCACATCGCAGATATAACCTATCAATTACGTAAGTACTTAATTCCATTTCAATTTTAATCATATTCAGTAATTCAATTTACAATTTCAATATCCAATGATCAAATGTTCCAAAGTTCCACATTTTCCCACTATCAGTGCGGTTTTCATTCATGGCCTAGCACTCCACACCCCTAGAATGGTGCACTCCTATCGGCTACTGCATTAGTCACATGATTCGACTTCAGATGGGTAGGAAAAGGTATTCACTATACTTTCAGCTACCTAGTTTACACTACTTTTCAAGGTCCAGACCGCCACCTCTTCCTAAGAACCGGCGCCGAGTTTGAATTCTGGCAGTAAAGAAAGGTCACTTGGGCTTTCACTACCAACCTAAGAAAATTGTTGCAAACAAAGCTCACTGCCACTAACCTAAGCCTTCAGTGTGCCACCTCTTCCTAGGGCTTGCTGGGAAAGG